>NC_066622.1:53362605-53445105 GCF_025201925.1 Gopherus flavomarginatus | reverse complement strand
CCAGGAACCCCCAAAGCCCTCCCCAGGACTTCTCCAGTCCCTACATAGGTATCTCTGCCCCCCACCAGCCTTCTAAGACCCATAGGGCCCCCACCAGCCTGGTTATAGCTATGTGTACGCCACACAAACCCCCTAAGCTCCCCAGGGCCCCCTCCAACCGGTACGTAGGTATCTGCGCAACCACAAACCCTTAAGTCCCCCAGGGACCCCTCCAGACCATACGTAGGTTTCTGTGACCCTTACCAACTCCTTAAACCCCCAGGGACCACTACAGCCTGGACGTATGTATCTATGCTCACCACAACCCCCTAAGCCATCCAGGGACCTCTCCAGCCCTGACGTAGATATTTGTGCCCCTCATGAAGCCCCTAATGCCCACCAGAATGTCTCCAGCCTGGACGTAGCTATCTGTGCCCCCCACGACCCCTAAGCCCCCCAGGGATCTCTACAGCCTCTACATAGGCGTGATGCTCTGTGCATTACCCTGCATGGCCACATGTTGTCACTGTTCCTCTATGAGAGACTGTTGTGCTCCATATGAAAAATGTTGCTGTGCTCTGTACCCACTGTGCCATGCATGGTGTCACATGGTGTCACTGTTGCCATGCGGGAAATGCTCTGTGCATTACTGTGATGGAGTAGGGACTGTCTGTGTGGGGGATGGGAGAGCAGGGGGTGACTTTAGGACCGGACACGTGCTCAGCCTGTAACCTGAGCTAGGCGGGGGGAGGGGTCAGCACCTTTGCCCGGGAAGCTGGACACAGGAAATGGCCAGCTGGAGGGAGTTGGGTTAGTTCAGTTTCGGTTTTGGTCTGGGTGGTTGGAATTCAGGGATTCCCAAACTGGGAACTAAGTTTCCTGAACCCCTAGAAGGACTTGATTGTGGGGTCCTGCTTGTGCCTCCAAGCTCTGCTGTATCCTTCGCTCCTGTTGTCCAATAAACCTTCTGTTTTACTGGCTGGCTGAGAGTCACTGTGAGTCCCAGGAAGAGGGGTGCAGGACCGGACTCCCCCACACTCCGTGACAGACCCTAAGCCCCTCCGAGACCCCTGCAGCCTGGACGTAAGTATCTGTGCTCCCACCAAACACCTAAGACACTCAGAGATCCCTCCAGCCTGAACTTAGGTATCAGTGCCCCCCACAAACCCCCTAAGCCCCCGAGGGACCTATACATCCAGAACATTGGAATCTGTTACCCCATATAGACTCCATAAGCCCCTTGCGACACTGCAGGTGCACGTAGTATATGTGCCCCTCAGAAACCCTCTAAGCCCCCCAGGAACCCCTAAACCCTGGACATAGGTATTTGCACTCCCACAACCCCCCTAACCCCCCCTCCCGGGACATCTACAATCTGGACATAGATATCTGTGCCCCTCACGAAACCTTTAACCCCCCCGGGAACGATACAGCCTGGACATACGTATCTGTGCCCACTCGAACCCCTAAACCCCACTGGTACCCCTACAGCCTGGACATCATAGGTGTCTTTGGCCCCCACATATCCCCTAAGACTCCCAGGATGCCTCCAGCCTGGACGTAGGTATCCTTGCCCCCCACTAACCCCCTAAGCCCCCCTGGTAACCCTACAGCCTGGATGTAGGAATATGTGCCCTCCACGAACCCTCTAAGCCCCCATGGGACGCCTAGAGCATGGAGATTGGTATCTGTGTCCCCCCCAAACTCTCTCAGGCCCCCAGGGACCGCTATGGCCTGGACATAGGTATCTGTGCACCCCAAGGCCCCTAAGATCCCCCGGACCTCTGCAGCCTGGCTGTAGGTGTGACGGTGCTGCCCGTGGGAGCCAGCTCAGCTCACTCAATCAGAGTGAATTGCAAACAAAACAGGGCATACAAATCCCAAACGCTGCTGGTTATTTCAATACTTAGATTTACCAAGCCAGCACAAAACAGCTTCTGTAGTACCTCACTGGTTACTTAGAAGTTTAAACCACGTAGTTCCCTTAAAGTACCCAGCCTCAGGCCTCCGTCCAGACACACCTGTTAGATATGATGATGATTCCTGAAAATATTACTTCGTCATATAAAAGAAAAGATTCTTCCGATCCCAAAGGATCAGCCACATAACCAGGTTCAATTATAACTTAGATTTTACCTAAAATACATGCTATAGCCAATTCTTATTAACTAAGCTAAAATTTATTAGAAAAGAAAAGAGAGAGAGTGAGTGTTGGTTAAAAGTTTAATAGACATATAGACTTGAATTCAATTTTTTGAGGTTCAGATACAAAGTAGAGATGAGTTTGTAGTTGCCAAAAGTCCTTTTAGAAATAGTCCATAGGTTATAATCCAATGTCCATATTCAGGGTTGCTCCAGTCAATGACTGGGGATCTCAAACCTTGTGGCTTAAGGTTTCCCCCTCTTGAAACCCAAAGCAGATCTGAGATGAAGAAGGATCGTGTCCCAGGTTCTTAAACATTTCCAGCAGCATTTCGGCCTGAGAAAACAATAGGCTTAACTCTCCTTCCAAGCATCCTGGCAATTAGTACAGAGTAATTTATTCATTAAACAGTTCAGATACAGATTACCACAACCTTCAAAGAGACAATGACAATAATACTATTTCACTCAAGTATCATCATAAATGTTAATATTCTTTTTTTGCTCTTTGAATTAAAACTATAGCAATAGACAAGACTTGTTTGCCCACATCACAAGACCTGAGCAAACACCTCCCCTTCTACGTCTAACACTGCAGACTTGCATTTCAAAGCTCTGTTCATTTACATATCGTGTTAACCAGTTTTTAAGGTTCACCCACCGGTCAGGTCAGTCAGTGAGGTGAGTTAATTAACTCTTTCTGGCCCTGTCACCTTTCAATGAGATATTAGATTATACTTATAATGTCACAGTCGCGGTGAGTTGACTGCTGCAGCTCCCCGTAGACTCTGCCTGCATCTCTCACCAAGCTGGAGTACAGCAGGCGGGGGGAGAGCACTCAATATATTGCATCTACAGTAGACGCGATATATCGACCCCCGCTGGATCGATCGCTGCCCACCGATTCGGCAGGTGGTATAGACATACCCCGAGTATCTGGTGATCGGAGCTGGACCCCCGAGGGGGACACATTGAAGGAACTCAGGGGTTAAGGTGCCTCTATTTTCAACTGTCAGGGCTGCTGTGGCTCAGAGGAGGGTGCTTGACTGCCTGGCAGGTTTAGGCGCCGCAAGCCTTGGAGGTGGGAGAAGTGAAGCGGCCACGGTGTGCTCGGGGTGCTCGTGCTCGGAGCAGGGGTGAGCTCGGGCGAGGGGGGTGCCACAGGGCAGAGCAGGAGAGTTGCCACAAGAGGGGAGCTTCAGGGTGGAGGGGAGAGCTGCCACGGGTGGGGCGCCTCAGGGCAGGGGTGCGGGGGAGGGAGGGTGCAAGGTGGAAGTTTCGCCTAGGGCATGAAACTTCCTTGCACCGGCCCTGCCCCACGCCCTGCCTGCAGCCAGCCCTGCACCCCCTGCCCTGCCCTGCCGGCAGTCAGCCTCTGTCTCCAGCCAGCCCTGCACCTTCTGCTTTGCCTGCACCAACCGCATCCTCCCTGCCCTGTCTCCAGCCAACCCCTGATGCACTCCCCTGCCTGAAGCCAGCCAGCCACGCAGCCCTTGCCCTGCCTGAAGCCAGACCCTACCTCCAGCCAACCCCACATCCACTGGTGCCCTGCACTTCCCAGGGAAGTAACCCTGCACTTCTGCTTCAATGAGGGGGGCAGGGAGCAGCTGGGACCCACACATGTGCACACCCTAGGGTGACCAGACAGCAAGTGTGAAAAATAGGGACGGCGTGGGGGGTAATAGGATCCTAGATAAGAGCCCAAAATTCGGACTGTCCCTATAAAATTGGGACATCTGGTCACCACAGCACACCCCCAGGACTCCTGAGTTCCATTGCTGGGTTTCCTATTGGTTCCTCTGCTGGTTGCTTTCCTTTTCCTGTGGACTTTGGGCAAGTTGCTCCCTACTCTCGGGCTCTGTCCCCAGCAGTCAAATGGGGATTTCATACCTTCCCTCTATTGGAAAGTGCTGGGAGAATCTCCCAGCAAAAGCTGCTCTGACAGTGCTAAGCAGCATCTGACCAATCAAGGTCGGAGCTCACTGCGCAGGAGGAGTGCTTGGCTCTGGGGTTTCACTTCAGCCCAGTGTAGAGAGAGAACCCTAACCATGGAGTTTGGCTCAAGAAGACCAAGTCTCCAATTTGTTAAGGGTGTTTTGAATTTCAATCCTGTGCTCCAAAGTGCTTGTTGTCAGTTGTAAACTTTAGGAGCATGCTCTCCACTCCTTTTTCCAAATCATTCATGAAAATATAGAATAGTACCTGACACCGGACTGATCCCTGCCAGACCCACTAGGTTCACCCTCCCCGTTGGGCAGCTAAACATGGAGTCTTGGCTTTCAACCAGCTCTGCACCCACATTACACTGATTGCAGCTGGACTGCATTTCCCTCGTTTGCTTCTGAGAATGTCCTATGGGACTGTGTCAAAAGCCTTAGTAACACCAAGCTAGATCCCATCTATTATTTACTCACCTCTACCAGGCCCAGAACCCTGCCAAAGAAGGAAAGAGGATTGGTTTGGAATGATTTGTTCTTGACAATTCCACGCTCACTAGTCATAAGAACCAAATCATCCTGTAGGTGCTGCTGACAAACTGAGTGTTTAAGAATGTATTGCAGGATCTCTCCAGCTATGGCAGTCAGGCTAACTAGTCTGTAAGTCCCAGAGGTCTTTTTGTTCGCCTTTGAAAGATAGGTCCTGTCTTGTTCATGGATGGGAAGATGTTCTTTTTCAGGGGTCTCAGACAAGAACAGGGGCACAACACCTGGTTTGTTAAGGCCACAAAAACGGAGGCAGGAACCTCTTCTCTGCTGCTGGCAAAGAACCATAGGTACCTAAAAGATAGGGACTCACATCTTTGAATGGGCTTTAAAAAGGCAGTGGTTAATAAGTTTGGCCCCGACCATTTCTTTTTTCCACAGACTAGACATTTTAGCAAACTTTAGAATTCCTTGGTGCTAAACACTGTGAAACTCCCCTTTCTCCTTCACAGAGGGCTTTAATACCCCTTCTCTCACTTGGGCTCTAAACTGCCCATAGTTCGAGAACTGTTCCTGTTCCGATTGGACAGATGGGAGAAGGGAAGTGACCTACCCAAGGCCTACACAACAAGGCGATGGCAGAGCCAGCAAGAGAAGCAACCAGTTCTGACTCCTGTTCTAACAGATGAAAACACCCCAGTGCCCAGGAATCGAGATGGTGGGAAAATTTCTTTCAAACCGTTTTTGTCCGAAAATCCCATTTAGACTAAACCAGTTTGTTTCTCAAAATCATAACAAGTGGGATGAAAGATCTTTGCAAAAATATTTTGTTGCAAAACAAAAGCATCTCCTCTTTGTCAGAGTGTGTTAAATTGTCTCCTCGCACACAAAGAGGAGACACTTACATCTCAACCATTAGATAAGATGCTTCAATCTGAGCTAAGTCGTTGCTACTATTAACAATTTCAAAATAAAAAAATACAAATAAAATAGACTATTTCAGCTAATCTATTATGTCATAATCTGCTCTGAGTAAACATGATGGGAAACTTCATACTATGCACTACTTCTAGTGACACTCCAAAATGGATCCGCATCCTTCACCCACCATGAGGTAGGTAAGAGCGGATCATTATTATCCCTACTTGAAAGAGGGAGAAGCTAAGGCTGAGAAAGGAGAATTGACTTGTCTTAGGTCACACAGCCCGTCAGAGGCAGTGTTGGGAATAGGACCGAAGAGCCCTGATTTTCAAACAAACCATCGGATCTTGAATTTCAGACATTGAATGACCTGAATACTGTGCTCTCAGATGAGCTCCAGACCAACAACAGTGACAGTAATTATTCAGCAAGCATTTGAGGAGAACTGCAATGTTAGAGGGAATCATCAACTGCTCAGAGACAATTAATGCAGAGAAGCAGCAAAATTAATCAAAGATAGAACTGGTTCTGACTTATTTACTTAATCTTAAAAGAGAACAACAAGGACCTGAGTCTCCTCCCTGTCAATAACCCCCTGCTCAACCAATCAGGATAGAGACTGAGGACGGGAGGCTGAAGGTTCTCACCAGAGAGCCCAAAGGATGGCCCAGGTCACCGGTGGGGATCACTGCCCGAGCACTATTTCAGTCCCACATTTTTGGGTGGACCTTCCATAGTGGGAGCTGCAGAGGACTTCCCTGCAACACACACCACACACAACCTCCGTCCTGTTGCTGGGAAGGGAACAGGAGAAAGGACAAAAGAAGCAAGAGAAGAAGAGGAGGGAGGGATGGAGGAAGAGGTGAAACAAAAAGGACAAACCCTAATGTCCCCAGTGATTCTAAGGGACAAAATTCCAGGTGCGCAATAAAATTCTGCCTCTTTAAGCTCGTGTTTTCCATGCCTAGAATTTACTTGTCACCAGATAGATCAGACTGAACAGGTTTCAAACCTCCAGGAGGCTCTTACCTTCTAAAGAGGGACGGCTGTTTTCTAGTAAAATCACTACAAGGGAAGGAGGAAACTCGAAAGAGGTTCCTCCTGGCGCTCACGTCCATGACCCCAAATAATCTCTCAGTCCTCAAAGAGAGACCTGGAGAAGGAAACGTGGTGAAGCAAAGCCACAGAGGTCTCTGAGGTTTCCCTGGCCCCTCGCCACTGTCCTGCCTGGCTGATGTCAGCATCTCTCTGTGAGGTCACCCCCTCCCCACCACCTTTGACCAATAGTCTGAGGTCCTGCAAAAGGCCTTTGTGATGTCACTGCCACACCCCTCCCTTGCTGGGCTAATGTCCTGCCCCTGGCCAGGCACTTTGGAGGTTTGAGCTACTCCCTGTGGATCACCCCACTCAAGGAGCGTTCGTTCTAGGCAGCAAGCCGGCTAGACAGGAAAACATCAGACGCTGCTCCCAATGCTACACTCAGTTTTTCAGAAATTAGTTGACTTCATGGTCAGAAGACACCATTAGAGCATCTAACCTGCATATCACAGTCCTCCTGTATGACATAACAGCTACTTTGGGGGCAAACAGATTCCAGAAAGGCATCTAGTCTTCATTAAATGACATCAGGAGATGGTGAATCCACCACTTTCCTTGGTAGCTTGCTCCTGTGGTGAATCATCCTCGATGTTGACTATTGTGCCTCAGTTGTAATATGAATTTGTCTCTTTTCACTTTCCAGCCATTGGGTCTTTTTATGCCTTTCTCTGCTCCATTCAAGAGCCCGTAAATACCCAATCTTTTCTCTCCATTAAGGCCCTTCAACATTTCAATGAAATCACCTTTCAATCTTCTTTTGATAAGCTAAACAGGTTGAGCTCTTTCAATAGCTCACTGGAAGGCATTTTTCTCCAGCCCTCACAACATTTGGTGGCTCTTTGCTGCCCTAGCTCCAATTTCACAACATCTTTTTCAAATGAGGATACCAGAACTGGAGGCAGTGTAAAGGTTGTATGAAGGTAAAATTAAATAGGTTGCAGAGGAGTTTTTATTAATTTCGGCTTTTGTTGCTAAAAATTTTGTCTCTCTGCGGTGAGAAAAAACACTCCCCGAATGCCAAAATTTGAGCCATGAAAAGCGGCAGTGTGAACAGCGCATCATAGGTGGAGCTGTGCTCCCGGTGACAAAGCTCCTGCCCCTCATTGGAGGTAGTTTGGCTTTGTTGCCGGGGAAGCTCTCTCTCAGCGATAAGGACGGCCACACAGCGCACCTTACAATGGCATGGTTAGAGTGGCACAGCTGCACCGTGGTAAGGTGCGCGGTGTAGACACAGCCTCAGAGCTGGGGAAAGCCGACAGGCGCTGAGGAGCACAGGGTTCAGACAGAGACATCCGTTAGGAGAGGAACTATTCACAGGGATTCTCTATAGGCTAGTAAGGTGGAGAGGATGGAAGATGATAATGTACAGGTAGGTTCTGATGAGAAACAGAGAAATGAAAGAGTCTCCCTCAATTACATCATGTAATAGCAGACAGCTAAAATGGGACACATTTTAGAAGTGCTTAAATACAAACGCTAAACGTCTAAGTACTAAGACTGGTGAATTTGAGTGCCTGGTATTGAGTGACAATATTGATAGAATAGGCATCACAGAAACCCTTACACCCCCTCCTGCACCCACATGGGGAGACTGACCTGTGTGCATGGAGCAGCTGGCATTGCTGCCCCCCACTCCTCCCTGGAACGCTGCTCATCTGGGCACCCCTAGGGGCTGTGGGATGTGGGGGCAAGAAGTGAGATCATCCGAGCTCCCTGCATCCAGGTCACTTTCCTCAGCCGGGCTGCATAGCGGGAGGGCAGAGAGCAGCAGCTTCTGATGCTCCCCTCACAGCACAGCCCAAGTGGGAAAAGTGACCAGGACGCATGGAGCACATAGGGTTGCTCCTTACTCCCCTCAAACCTCTATGGACCCATGGAGGAGCATTGGGGCAGGGGAGAGCAGTGAGCACCTTTGCACTGCCACACGGTGCCCTTTGACCCCTGGAGCCATGGGCGGCTATCGGGGGGCACCACCCCTAAGGCCGGCCAGGCTCCACAGAACGAGCAGCAGAAAACACAGAGACTGGCCACACACTGAGCAGTGGGAGCCTGGGCGGCTCGTAATGGAGGCTCAGGGGGGAGGGGTGTCATAACATTTTTTCCCAGATTTGGACCTTAGAGTCCAAAATATGGGTGTTAGCATGAAAACCTCCAAGCTTAGTTACCAGCTTGGATCTTCTAAAGCTGCCACCAGCCAGGGATTTATACAGTGCCTGGCTCACTGTGGTCTCCCCAAAACCTTACCCGGGGGACCCCCAGACTCAGATGCAATGAGTCTCACAACAAAGGGGAATAAACCATTTCCCTTCCCCCTCCTCCCCTCCAGGTGTTCCCTCCCTGGGTTCCTGGAGAGATATACAGAAGCAAGCTCCGTGAATCTAAACAGAGGGACTCCCCCCTCCCTGTTTCCAGTCCTGCAAATAGAAGTACCAAGATAGTTAATCTCTCTTCCCCCTTACCCAGAGGGTATGCAAAGTCAGGCTAGTAAATCTAACACAACGAGATTTTCCCCCTGACTTCTTCCTCCCACCAATTCCCTGGTGAGCTGCAGACTCAATTCCCTGGAGTCCCCACTAATGAAAAAATCCAACAGGTCTTAAAAAGAAAGCTTTATATAAAAAGAAAGAAAAGGACATAAAAATGGTCTCTCTGTATTAAGGTGACAAATACAGGGTTATTTGCTTAAAAGAAAAAAGATGAATAAACAGCCTTACCCAAAAAGAATACAATTTAAACATTCCAGCAACTACACACATGTAAATACAAAAAAAACCAATATAAACTTATTGTCTTATTATCTTTGTACTTACAACTTGGAAACAGAAGTTTAGAAAGGCAGGAGATAGAAAAATCATTCTCATAGCCGAGACGCCACAGACACAAGACAAAGAACAAAGAACTCACACACAAACTTCCCTCCACCCAGATTTGAAAAAGTCTTGTTTCCTGATTGGTCCTCTGGTCAGGTGTTTTAGGTTACTGGTGTTACCCCTTTATAGGTAAAAGAACATTAACCCTTAGCTATCTGTTTATGACAAGGGGGCTCAGCCTCCCCAAACCTTGCACTGCCAAGGGGACAGTGGGGCCCATGATCAGGGGCCCTGGCCAAGTTAGGTCCCCCTGGAAAAGTCTCCCCTATGTCAGCCCCAGGGCTGGAGGAGCTCCCACTCTCTATTACAGCCTGGGGGCTGCAGCAGGGGCACAGAGCTTCTCTGGTCTCAGGGCCACAGCGGGGCAGGGGTAAAGGAGTGATAGGGTGGGGCTGGTGGGGGAAGGGGTGGAACAGAAGTGACAGTGGATGGGGCCATGTGTGGAAGGGGGTAGAGCCACAGACAGAAGGTAGGGGCATGGTTCTGGTGCTGGGGCCCCCACACTTGTTCTCCCTTTCCCGGGGGTTTGGCATCACTATCCCCGGCTTAGCGAGTAGGGTTCAGTGGTCCCCATAATGTGGGGTGCGACTCCTAGGGGGACACAGAGGAACATTCATGGGGGCACCTCAGGACCTGAGCCAGCCCACATAGAGGGCAGGGAGGGAGCACCACTCTGCCACAGCTCTTCCGCAACCCCACCCTCAGCCTGAGACTCTGGCTCCCAACCCATCGTCGACCCCTTTACCCCTGTCCGCACCCCTCTCCCCAGCAAGCAGCAACCCCACTCCTCCCAGCCCCGGTTCTTGACCGTGGCTTCCGAGTTGCCACAGCCATGGCTAAGAGGGCACAGTGTGAAATGTTTGGGGACCACTGGTTTAGGGTGACGTCCTCAATCACTTCTCTGCAGTCCAATAAAAGCTATTCCTCACTCACCTACCCCTCCATTAGGACGGACTAGGTATGTTCTGCTGCCCTTCACTCATACAGGAAGGAGAATAACATTTCATTCCACTCAATCCTAAAGTGATTTGTAACCCAAGACCATCCCAAACTGGTCATTTTGGGGAAGCGGCCCCATCATGCTGCATAGCTAGGCAGAGTAGGTGTGTCTATGCAAACATGGTCTGCTCCTGAAGTCTTTCCCCAGCTCCTCACTAGGTGAGAGAGGGAAACTCATTCAGACCCTGCTTACGCTTAGTATTTAAAAATTCCTTCGTGTCCCTATCTCTGCCGTCCTTAGATTTCTCCTCCTGTCCGTTTTTTGACAGCTCAGATGAGGTGACCGAGTGGTTAAGGTGATGGACTGCTACCCCATTATGCTCTGCCTGCATGGGTTCAAATCCCCTTCTCATCAGAGGTATTTAGTCTTCACCCTCCTTTATAGACAACCATCTCCCCCTTTGGTTTAATAACAGATCAAAGAATGTTGCTTGTGTTACCCAAAATTGGGTCAGTTAGTTAGCTTACAGAGGGCTAATAATGCCCTTCAGCCCCAGAGTTTGGCAGAAAGCAGCACATTTATTAGCTTGATAGCTAAGCTCAAAAGAAGGGATGGGGGAGGGTGTCACACTCATACTCACGCTCCCAGGACAGGCCTGGCAGTGGAGATGTCAGGATCCTTTAAGGTAAGTGTCCCACAGCGCAGCGATGGACGGTGCGATGAAGATCAGTCTCCCTGAGGTGCAATAGAATGTAACACAGCGAACCACTGGCCAGATGGGCCGGGTGAAGGGCATTCACTGGAGGTATAAAGGAGAGTGGGAAAGCCACTTCACAGGCATTCAAAGAGGGAAAGGACACAAGCTGGGGGAGTTTAACAGACCTTTTGAGCATACAGGTTATACAGAGCATACAGATCACTGCTGCTCCTACAACATGATAAGTTCTCAAGCAGCATGTTTCTTACTTTGCCCATCTGTCAATTTTGATGATTATTGATGGAAATATTTTGCCATTGGGTTGTGTGTTTACACAGAAATTGACATTTACCAACAAATACAGAATTCTTCCAAGCCTGCCTAGTCTGCAGTTGATGGGTTTAGAGGGACACATTCACTCTTCCAGGTCCCCATTCCAGGCCTGTGCTCTCCAGGTTGTCAACTTCCCGCACTGCTGGGATCCTTCCCTCATCTCCCCCCAAACCACTGCCCCACCCCCACTTCTGGGGTCCCCTCCCTACACTGTCTAACTCCACTGCTGGCAGGATCCCTTCCTGTTCCTTTCATTTTCTGCCTCCACTCTGGGAAAAAGCTCTGCACTCTTCCCACACCAGAAGTTGAACCCAGGCCACCTGGGTCAAAACCAGGAATCCTGACCACTAGCCCATATGGGACTATTATTGCATCTGACAAAGTGGGTATTCACCCACGATAGCTCATGCTCCAATACGTCTGTTAGTCTATAAGGTGCCACCGGATTCTTGGCTGCTATTATTACTACATCTCAGGCCTTGGCTACACTAGAGAGTTACAGTGCAGGTGGTGGCTTTACAGCGCTGTAACTTACTCCCCGTCCACTCTGGCAAGGCACATACAGCGCTGTATCTCCCTGGCTACAGTGCTGCATGTGCTCCACCTCGACGAGAGGAATAAAGAGAACAAAGCTGGTGATGCAGCGCTGGGGTGCCAGTGTAAACAGTGATTAATCTTACTACGCTGTCACTGACCTCCGGAACCTTCCCATAATGCTTTTAAGTAGAGATAACGCTCTTTGTTTTGGTGTGATGCCTCTGTTTGTTTTGTTGTGAGCTCAAGGCTCCCGGGAGCTGCTTATCTAAAAACCAAACACAGTTACTGTTTGCAGTGAATGAGCAGAGGCAGGGGGATCCCTTTGGAACACCCACAGCTGGTGTTTGCTTGAGGAGAGAAGCAGCCGAGTGGGCACGGGGGTGTGGTCTGTTTTGGATCAGCGGCTTATCTGGTCTGTGAGGAAAAAAACAAAGGCGGCTATTTGCATTTAGTGAATGAGAGAGGGGTGGGGGAGGAGGCTTGAACTTTCCAGGCAGGGAGCTGACACTGTGTCAGCTCCAAAAATCCACTCGCTCTGTCTCCCCCACGCTCCGTGTCACACTCCACCCCACCCTCCTCTTTTGAAAAGCACATTGCAGCCACTTGAATGCTGGGATAGCTGCCCATAATGCACCACTCCCAACAGCGCTGCAAATGTGGCCATGACACAGTGCTGGTAGCTGTCAGTGTGTCCACACTGCAGCGCTTTCCCTAAACAGCTGTAGGAAGACAGCTTTAACTCTCAGCGCTGGACAGCTGCAAGTGTAGCCAAACCCTCTCTAAGCCGACCCCTTATGAGAACAACAGGGACTAGCATGACTAGATGTCCCGATTTTTGGGTCTTTTTCTTATATAGGTGCCTATTAACCCCACCCCCATCCCAATTTTTCACATTTGCTGTCGGATCACCCTAGCAGGGGTTGCACACAGGGCTGCATTAACCTTCAGGTGCTGAGGTTTCCGTGTCTCCATTCCCAGAGCCTGTGATCAGGAAACAGACATCAGGGTTCCCAGGTGCTGCACAGACCATGACTGAGATCAGACCCCATATTATGCAAGGTGCTGTACAAACCCTGGGCAACACTGAGACACCCAGGAGGTTCCCCTCAATTTCCCTGAGCCTCTGCTGCCCAACTTCTTCTGAATCCCTCTGGCTCACCCCCTCACACACACAAAAAACCCACCTTTCCAAAGAGTCCTTCTTTCCTTGCCCCCTGATTCTGGTTTCACACCCTGGGACCATCTCCTCTCTTTGTCTCTCCCCCTCCAGGTGAAGCAGAGATGGAGGCAACTTCAGCAGCTGGAGGCAACTTCAGCAGCTAGAGTCAGCCTCAGCGAGCACTGCAGCCGGCCCCGGGGGAGGGGGGGTGTTTGCAGACACAGGAAGGGAGCAGGGGGCGCTGGGAAGAAGGCGGCAGCAGAACAAAGCTCAGAGACCCAGCATGGGGAAATTCCAGGGGGCGGAGCTCTGACACATCCCAGGTGCAGGCAGCTCCTGGGGGCGTGGCTCTGGCTCAGCTCGGGGGCGGGGCAGCTCCTCGGGGCGTGGCTCCAGCACAGAGGAGGGGTGGAGCAGCTCCTGGGGGCGGGGCTCCAGCACAGAGCGGGAGCGGAGCAGCTCCTGGGGGCGGGGCTCTGGCACAGCCCATGGGCAGGGCAGCTCCTGGGGGCGGGGCTCCAGCACAGAGCGGGGGTGGAGCAGCTCCTGGGGGCGGGGCTCTGGCACAGCCCTTGGGCAGGGCAGCTCCTGGCGGTGGGGCTCTGGTACAGCCCGGGGGCGTGGCAGATCCTGGGGGCGGGGCTCTGGCACAGCCCATGGGCAGGGCAGCTCCTGGGGACGGGGCTCTGCCTCAGCTCAGGGGCGGGGCAAATCCTGGGGGTGGGGCTCCGGCACAGCCCGGGGCCGGTGCAGCTCCTGGGGGCGGGGCTTTGGCTCAGCTCAGGGGCGGGGCAGCTCCTGGGGGCGGGGCTCTGGCACATTGTGACGCGAAGCCCGGGCTGAACAGCTGCTTCCTGGTTCTCCACGTGCTGCCAGCAGCGCTGGAGCTGCCCGAGCCGGAGCGGAGCCGCTGTTCTCAGCTGCAGCCAGGCTCTGCCCCCGGCCCCGCTGGGATCCAGGTGGGGACAGAGACTGGGGCCCGGTGGTTCCCCTTGGTGTGGCTGGCGGGGGTGGGAGGGGAGAACCCGGAGCTGCAGGCGGGGGAAGGGCGGTGGGACTTTGTGACCCGGAGCCCCCGGGGAATGATAGGCGCTGGGGGCAGGAAAGTGACTCTGCCCCAGGGAGCCTGGGAGAAGCCTTGAAGGCGCCTCGGCCCCAGTGGAGCTGCAGGAGGATCCGCCCGCCCGCCCCGCTCGGATGGTGGGGCCGGGGCCCGGCCGTCGTGTGGGGGGGAGGGGCGGACCCCAGGCCAGGCGGGGCGGGAGGGCGGTGTATTAAATCCCTCCCCATAGCAATGTGCTACTCCCGGGCACTGCGCATACCCAGTAACAGCCGCTGAAGCTGCTGCCCTTCCCCCTTCCCGGACCAGCAGTAACGTTAAGCTGGGGGCGGGGCTGGAGCGGGGCGGGGGAGTAACAGGGAGCGTGGGAGGGGCGGGCGCAGAGCAGGAAATTGATGGGCGGGGGGGCGGGGTCAGGCAGCTGGAGGCAGAGTTCCTTGGGGGCTAAAGGGCACAATCCGGGCTGGGGGGAGGAGCAGGAGTTGAGCTCAGGGGGAGGCGGTGGCAGAGCCCCCCCCTTTGGTGTGAGGGCGGAGGTGTCGAGGCGGGAGGAGAAGCCGGAGTTGCAGGGGGGGAGGTCACTGGGGTTGGGGGGTAGATCTGTCTCTGTGCAGCCAGGACTTTCCCGGGGTGGGAGTTAGGTGAGTTAACTGGATCCTGTCCCTGTTTTTGCCACTTTTTCCCACACACGCATTCTCTCAAGATTTCCCCTTTTCTCTCTCATTATCACACGTGGCTATAAAATCCAGGGAGATTCTCCTCCCCCCCCTCCAATGATCAGCTCTCTAATTGCCTCTGATTTTCCCTTTTCTCTCCATACTTCTCAAATGTCAATTTAAAATCTCTCCGATGGGGGGTGGATTTTCCCACCCATTTTATCTGCAGCGATTTGTCCTTGTTTGGGTGGGAAATTGTTGCCCTGGGTCATTCCCCAGAACATGGCTCCCACTGGAGTGGGATGGGATGAGGTTCCCGTTCTCTGCCAGGGCAGGGAAGGGAAGGGAGGAGCACATCCCCCATGGAGTTTGCCCAGACCCCATTTCCCAATTCCCCTGCGGCCGCCTTCCATTGTCCAGGGAGCCTTCCAGCTCCCCCCCTCCCTTAAATCAGCTCCTCAAAGGGCTCTGAGCTGCTCACGTGAATGGTTTCCCCGTGGCCGGGGGGGACCATCACATTCTGTTTATGTATTGGACAGTCATATAAAATCCAGTCCAACAGTCCCTCTTTTCCACTAGTTATTTAATAGCAACATCAAATCCCCTCCGATCTTGGTGGTTTTCTCTCATGTTATCAAATGTCCTTTGTGACAAGGTTCTCTCTGCGTGTCTCAAAGATTGATATAAAATACCCCAAACATTTGCCCCACTTCTCTCTAGTTGTTTTATTTCTAATTGAATATGATGGGTTGTTTCCCAATGTGCTAAGATGCAGCCGCCTCTGGGGTGGATCCATGGTGGCCATTATTTGCTAGTGACAGCCCGTGGATCTTTCTTGCCCTCCAGGCCTTCCATTCTCCTGTTAAAGAAGTACTCCCCAGGCTCCCTGTGCCTGTGTGACTCGCCAGCAGGAGGTGGTGTTAACTTTCTAGCCACTTCTCCCACTCTGTGAGGTAACACTTACAGGGGCAGGGAAGGTGTCTGTGTGGGGAGATTGCAGCTGAAGGGGCATTGTGGTAGGGGGAGGCCTCTGGGTGGCTGGGCAGAGGGTACCCTAGTCAGGTTGGTGGGTTGTGGAGGTTTGGGTTTTTCGGGGGTGGTGGTTCTGATGTGGCCATCCCTGAGGCTATGGGTCCTGGAGGTGGGTATCGCTGGGGGCCTGGTGGCTGCAGAACAGTGGGGGTGGGTGTCTCTTGGGGAGGCGGGACAGAGGGTTAGAGGGAGCCTGGTTCTGTGCCAGGGGCTCTGTCTGTGCTTCCCCCGCTGGTTCCTGGTTTTGTTGCCATGCCCAGTGCACAGAGCTGGGGGAGGGGATCCCTGGCACTAGGTGAGGGCATGCCAGGGAAGCAGAGTGATGGATCGCACTGTAAAGCATCAGGGGGTCACACTGGGCAGTGGAGGGGTTCCCAGGCAAATGTCAGGGTAGATCGTTCTGGAGGGTGGGGAAGTTCCTAGGCAGGCAGTGAGGGACTGAGTTCCCAGTGGGGGGGGGGGTCCCTTGAGGGGATCCCTGGCTGCTGGGGGCTCTTGGTGGGGGGAACCCTTTGGGATTCCCAACCTTGGCAATCATGGTGTGGTGGGGGTTCTCTGGCCGGTGGGGCTTTGAGGGGTATCTGGGGTCCCTGACCAGGGACTCTGGGGGCTGCGTCCCAGGGAATATCTGATGGGATCCTGGCTGGGGGGTGTCTGGGGCCCCTGGCTGGGGGGTCTGGGCTCTGGGTACTAGGGGGTGTCTGGGGGCTGCTGCTAACCATGATCCTTCTCTCTGGTCAACTTGTACCAGAGTCCTGGCTCCTAGTCACCAGGTCACCAAGTCCATTCCCCAGTCACGTGCCCTGTCACTGTGATAACTTTCTGTCCACTTAGCAAACACTGTTAGTGTGAAATCACAGAATTTACTTTTCTCCTCTTTTGAAAACTGCAGGAACTGTCGGTTCTGTTTGGAAAATTTTTTCCCCCAGTCCTTGTCCTAGATCTGCGGGGGTGAGGGAGGTGGGAAGGGAGTCAGCACTGCCACACGATGGTCTTTTCCACAGCGTTCTGAACTCATTCTTTCTGAAATCCGGTGTCATTGAGACCGTTGTTAATCCAGAGTCACTGTGTGGAAAGACAAGGAGTGATTCCAGATGGACAGTGGGTCAAATGAGATCAGCCATTCTCCCTGTGAGGAGGGGCTCCCATTAGCTGCTCTCCCCAGAGAGCTAAAGGAGGGAAGCTGCTGAAACACTCTGTCCCTCTCTGCTCAGGATATTGGGGTTCAGCTTCCTGGGTCAGATGCTGCAGCCTCCATTGTGATCTGGGAGACCAGGCTTGGCAGCAGCTGCTCCCCCAGTGGGGCTCTGTGCTGGGAAGTGACCTTAATTAAAGCTTCTTCTCTGCCCGGCCCAGGGGATGACTTTCTGCAGCTGGTCCTAGCCCCCTAGGGCAGTCCTGGGCCCTGTTACTACTAAATTCTGAGCCAGAGTCTCCAGGTAACTGAAAGACCTCAGGGAATGTCCTAGGGTCTGGCAAGAAAGTGACTCTGCACAAACAACACCACCTCATTTCTCCTCCCATTAGCGGTTGCCAGGAGGAAATCCAGCCATGGGAGAGCAAAGCCTCCAGGAATGGGACTGTCCCAGCCAGAGGGGCAGGGAGAGAGGACAGGGGAAGGAGAGACTGAAAAGGGCAGTGGGAGAAATGAATGTGCGGGAGAGATTTCCAGCTCTCTAGTCCACCCAGACACATGTATTGCTGCATCCTGGGGCAGAAGCACTTTCCAGTGAACAAAACAAGGATCAGACAGAGCAAAAGCCAGTTTCTGACTCCATATTCCCCCTGCTGGGGTGTGGCTGGCGTGGGGTCAGTGTCTGAGGGAATCCCCCACAGTGACTCCTTTGGTTCTGCTCTTTTCTAGCCTTGTGTTCAGAGAAGGGGTGAGGGGAGAGAGAAGGGAGGTTAAAAATGTGTCTGTGGACTTAGCCTGGCAGGAGGGGCCAGGTCTAAATTCTAATAAACAGATTGAGCATTTCCCAGCATGACAGAATCTAGGATGTCTGTCTGCAGGGAAAGGGCCTGGGGGAATTGTGATGTGAAATTAACTAAAACCGGTTGTGAAACGCCCACAACTGCCCTTCTCCCCCAGACAGGCTGCAGAATGTTTTGCTCCAGCTCATCCCAGCCTGGCGTGGGACAGGGAAGACAAATGGCTGCAGTGGAGTCAGTCCAGGTAGAGATTATCGGGGGGTTGCTGATGGGTTCCTGCTGGAGGAAAGGGAGAGCAAATACACCAGAGGTGGGAAGGTTTGCAGAGTCTGGTTTGGAGGTTGGAGTGGGGCAGGATATTCACAGCGTGGGGAATGGAGGAGGCCAGGGTGTGGCAGACCTGCTGGGAGTTATTTACTAAGTGGCCTAGATTCTAGGAACAGACCCAGGAGGTTTGGAGGTGGAAATGCCCTAATTTGTAAAGAGAGAAAATAACCCACCTACATGGAGCTAGTCAAACTGACCAGACTCCTAGTGCTGGAGCCTGACCTCATTAACCATCAGCTGCTGTGAGATAGAAAGGGGACACCCATGAGTCAGGCTTATTGGAGCTGCCTCTCTCTTCATATCCCGCTCCTCACAATGAGGAGGGTGTTGGGCATCCTACCAGCGAGCTCTCCCTGGACCCTGCTAGGGGCTCCATCTCCTGTATCAGTCAGTGGCTAGTAGGGGGGTGATGGATATGCTGGGAGAGATAAGGGGCTCTCTCTTCATCCCCTCACCCTGGCATTTGCTGGATACTCTGAGCCAGGTCGAGGTGGGACTCTCCTGACTATGATCCACCCAGAGCTTCCATTTGATTCACTCTTCTCTGCCACAAATAGTGGGGCTGTGAGTGGAGCAGCAAGTCCTTAGTGTTGGACTCTTACTCTTTCAGGGGCTGGTGACCTTCAAGGAGATGGCTATGTATTTCACCAGGGAAGAGTGGGCTCTGCTGGACCCCACTCAGAGAGCCCTCTACTGGGATGTCATGCAGGAGAACTATGAGACTGTGACCTCGCTGGGTAAGGGTTCCTGTCCCTTCTGTTCTTGGAAGGGGAAATGAAGAGTGAAGGTTCACGCCACCCCCACAATGCCATCTGTACCCTGTCCTGTTTCAGCATCACCCCAATAGGCCAGTGACACACATAATACCAGAGACCCTCCTCTACTGCAGAACACTTTGGGAACAGAGCACAGGAGCCGTATTGCACAGTGTCAAATATCTCCTGTTTGCTCAAGTGAAATTGGGGGTTAGGTCTGGCATAACTGTCCCATAGCCCTAATCATTTTTGTTGCCCTTTTCTGAACCTTTTCCAATTCCAATATATCTATTTTTGAGATGGGGTGACATGTGCATGCAGTATTCAAGATGTGGGTGTAACATGGATTTATTTGCTGTTTTTACAAATATGATCTATGAGATATTCTCTCATATCTATCATTTCTTAATTATTTCCTACATTGTTCACTTTTTTTCACTGCTGCTGCACATTGAGTGGATGTTTTCAGAGAACTATCCACATTGACTCCAAGATCCATCTCTTGAGTGGAAACAACTAATTTAGACCCCATCATTTTGTATGTATAGTTGGGATTGTGTTTTCCAATGGGCTGCACTATGTGCTATCCTGTCATCTAGTACTGCTGAGATCCTGGATTCAGTAATATCCCTGCCCTTCCTGTTCCCTTTCTCCACCGAACCCCGCCAGCCCATGCTTCCTGTTCCCAGCTTCCCCAGGATTCTCGCACTGTCTCTGAACCTCTCTCTCAGCAAGAAGCAGTGCCAGGGACACTTGCCCTCTCTCTGGAGTCTTCGATTTCTGGGACATGGATTTACTTTCTCTGTGTTGTAAGAGGCTCTGTCATAATGAGTGTCTGTGATGTTACCCAGAGTACAATCTGGACTGTTAAATAGCTGTCCCCTCAGTCCTCCAGCATGGGGTGCCTTTTCCACTCTTTTCCCGAGAGAACAGCCCCTCTTGGCCAATTAACACACAGTCTCCAGCATGTAACTCACTCCCAGCTACACAGTATTGAGTGCTGCTAGACAGCCACTCAGGAATTACACCTCAGGAGAAAACCAGCAAATTCTCAAGTGCCCGACTTTCCCCCAGAAATGTGCATCTTGCACTGTCCAGCACGCTACTGAACGACCCAAGCTCATATGAAGTCTGTCATTTCATCAGCGGAAAATGACATGCACCAGCTTGTTATCCCAAACAGAGTTTCCAACACACTTCAATCCACACATACTGGTTAGATGAACAATAAACCAAGATTGTTAACTACCAAAAACTAAAACTAGGCCCAGTCCATGAAAGGGGCACTCCCAGGAGAGACTGTATAAAGGCTGGAACATGAAACACCTTTGTAAACCTGAGACAGCTGCCTTGGGGACAATGACAGGGAGAATCCCCCAAAGTGACTCCTTTGTTTCTGCTCTTCTCTGGCCTCCGATTGTTCCTTCCAACGTGGAGTACTTTGCACTTGTCTCTACTGAATTTGATCCTATTTACTTCAGATCATTTCTCCCGTTTGTCCAGATCATTTTGAATTTTAATCCAATCCTCCAAAGCACTTACAACCCCTCCCAGCTTGGTGTTGTCCGCAAACTTGATACGTGTAAGAGAGAGACTGTTACTGGGAGGGTTTCCCCATGTGTCAGAGGGTTACACCCTGGTGGGAGGGGGCTAGGCCTGTACTGGAATAAGGTCACTCTGTGCTTCACAGTGTGCTAGAACCTAGAATGTGCATTAGCAGGGGAAAAGCTGGGGGGAATCGGCTTGGGGAATGGACAAAAGCCTAGTCTGAATTCTCACACCTTGCCCTTTTCACCCCGGCAGGCCAGAGAATAACATCCATGTTTCGCTGCAGATCATCTCGTCCTCCAAGGGGCAAGGAAATGGCTGCAATGGAGCTGTCTCAGTTAAGAGATTATCAGGGTGGCGGGCTCTGCTTGGAGGTTGAGGAGCAGTAAATGCATAAGAGGGTGGGAATTGCTAGAGGTGGTGGGAAGCAGGAAATATCTCGGGTGGAGAAAGGGAGGGGACAGCATGTTACAAACCTGCTGAGACTTGTGTAGTGTAGGGTGTGATGGGTTGTCACCCCCAGGAGGCAGTTTGTGGAACTTCTGGGAACTGCTGTGTCCTCTAACCCTCACGCTGGGCTGGCCCTTCTCACACTGCTTTGCTGGAGATTTCGCCAGCCTCTCCAGGGCCTGGTATCACCCAACACAACAGCAGGTGGCGTCATGCAGCCAACTAAACTACCTGAGTGCGTTACCTAAGCCACTCAAGGACAGATAGAAGACAAGAGCCAATTTCCCACTCCCCAACCTTGCACACTTGCTGTAGTATAAATCCAGAATGATACCATCTTATAGTGCACAGGGATCTCTATAATGCAAGCTCATTAATGTAGTTCCCCTTCCCCTCGATATGGGACAGATGTGCACAACAAGCTGAGATTTTCCCCAGACACTTCACTCAAAATACGCTGGTTAAGATAAAGCATCAAACAAGTTTATTAACTGCAGAAAGATAGATTAAGTGATTATAAGTGATAACAAACAGATAAAAGCAGATTATTTAGCAAATAACCAAAACTCAGACTAAGCCTAACATACTAGATGGATAGAATTTGAATTAGCAATTTCTCACCCTGACTGATGGTACAAGCAGTCCCCCAAGTTTCCACACACAAGCTAGAAATCTCTTGATCCTGGGAGCAGCACTTCCCCCACATCCGTTTTTGTTTCTCAGGTGTTTCCAGAAGTTCTCTTGTGTGGAGAATGAGGCCAAGAGATGATGTCACAGCCCACCTTATGTAGCTTTTCCATATGGTGGGAACCTTTTGTTCCAAACTCAGTTCCTAGTCCAGTTTGTGGAAAAATACAGGTACTAAAATGGAGTTTAGTGTCATGTGGTCTGGTCACAGGCCCTGCTGAGTCATAGTAGCCATGACTCATAGGCTGGCTGAAACATTCACAGGAAGGTTAAGCTCTTCCACAGTCCATTGTCTTTGTTGAGCCATCAGCACTGTCTGGCTTCTTCATTGTTGTACCTGAAAGGCTCATTGTGGGTGTTACCCAGAGTAAGCACATTTGAAATACAGATCCAGAGTCAATATGCATAACTTCAGATACGAACATGATATGTGCACACAAATAGGATAATCATATTCAGCAAATCAGAACTTTTCCAGTGACACCACACATGATGCATCTTCTACAAAATAGATCATAATTATGTCCTAATCATATTATAATCATACCACTATGATGAATATGGGGGTGTAGTGTCAGATAGGTCCTAATTTCAAGGCACAGGAGTTGGGAATGGAACTTCCCCTCTTTGTGGAACAGGAAATAACCCTCCAGCCAGGGCTGGGACCAACTTCCTAGACTCTCAGTGATGGAGCCTGAATCTACTGACATTTCATTAATTACCACCAACCCCAATCTTTGTGGCAACTGTAAACTTTATCAGTGATGATTTTGTACTCTCTTCTAAGTCATGGATAAGAATGTTAAATAGCACAGGGCCAAGAAACAATCCCTGCAGGAACCTGCTAGAAAGAAATCCACTCGATCATGGTTCCCTATTTATTCTCAGAGTTTTTAATCTATTTAATGTATGCCGTGTTTATTTTGTATCATTCTAGTTTTTTTTAGTAAAAATATTATGCTAATCAAGTCATGTCCCTTACGGAAGTTTAGGTATATTACATCAATACTATTAGCTGCAACCAAACTTTTGATCTCATCCAATAAGGATATCCCGTTAGTTTGATAGGCTCTATTTTCTCTAAACCTTTGTTAATGGGCACTACAATTCTGACCTTCTAACTTCTATTCTTTATGATTGACTTCCCCTTACTTCCATATATTTTATTTGGAGAGTGCTTGGATTCCTACCAGGGAGCCACTATCAGGGTCCAGAGACAGCCCCATCTCCTATATTAAGCTCTGGCTAGTAGCTATGTGATAAATGTGAAGACCCTGCTTCTGTCTGTCAGATGGGAGACACAAAGGTTCTCTCTTTCTACCCTCTGATGCCTCCTGGCTGCTGTAAGCAAGGTGGGGTGGGACTCTCTTAACATGTGCCTCCCGGAGCTTCCATTTCCCTGGTGCTGCTGTTCCGTGAATAGTGGGGTTGTGAGTGGGTCAGCAGGTACTGAGTATTGGACTACTGCTCTTTCAGGGGCCGGTAACCTTCGAGGAGGTGTCTGTGTATTTCTCCAGGGAAGAGGGGACTCTGCTGGACCCCACTCAGAGAGCCCTCTACAGAGATGTCATGCAGGGGAACTATGAGACGATGGTCTTGCTGGGTAAGGATTCCTGTCCCTTCTGTTCTTGGAAGGGGAAATGAAGAGTGAAGGTTCATGCCACCCCCACAATGCCATCTGTACCCTGTCCTGTTTCAGCATCACCCCAATAGGCCAGTAACATACATACTACCAGAGACCCTCCTCTGCTGCAGAACACTTTGCGAACAGAGCACAGGAGCAGCATCACACAATGTCAAATATATCCTTTTTACTCAAGTAAAACTGGGGTTAGGTCCAGCATAATGAACAGAAGCTTCCTACCCCCAGCCTTCTCTCAAACCCTGAGCCTTCTCTACCGAAACCAGAATGTGCTTGGGGTGTACCAAGCAGGCGGCTGGAGTCAGAGCTGCCAGTCCAGGGTTACTTATCATACAGACACTCAGTGCGTCCTTGAACGCTGGCTGGGAGTATCCAGACAGGGGAGCTCCAGCAGCAGAACACTGAATCTCACCCAGGATTACAGATGACACAACTCCTCGCTGATCTGGATTGCACCCCAGCATGTGAAAATGGCCTAGGTTGGTAGTGACATTTCTTGAGACATGGAGAGTCTTGCTCCCATATCACCAGGTGTAATAAAAATAGCAGGAAAGGCCAAATATGGAAAACTGATCGTTCAGCTTGCTTTTGACCTGCATCTTATTTTGCAATATATTCCAAATAAGGAAATTAACGTGCAACGTATGTGTTATTGTTTGTGGTTTTAAGCTGTAAAAGGCTTGTGTGATTTTTAGCTCGGGAACAGTATTCCAATAGCTGTCGCCCCCTGCGTGCTTGTAACCAAGAAAAGAGCCTCAGGCTGAGCTGATTCAAATATTAATCGTGTGGTCGTTTTCCACAACAGCCTCAATAGGTCCCTGTGATGGAATGTAAGGCTACATCTAGACTACCCACCGTATCGGCGGGTTAAAATCGATTGCTCGTGGATCGATATATGGCGTCTCATCTAGATGCCATATATCGATCACCGAGTGCACTTATATCGATTCCGGAACAACGCCAACCCCAACGGAGTTGCTGATTTGACAGGGGGAGCGGCGGACATCGATCCTGCGTAGTGAGGATGGGTGAGTAATCCGATCTTAGATATTCGACTTCAGTTACGTTATTCACGTAGCTGAATTTGCGTATCTAAGATCGATTTTCCCCCGTAGTGTAGACCAGCCCTTAATGTCTTCACACCTTCCCCCTGCAGGAGAATGGCTGTTTGACCAGCTGTTTGCCTTGCTGTCTCTGAGGAACTGGTCTGTGGGTGTTCCCCAGAACTGTAACTTTTTCAGTAATATCATACTGTAAAATCTCACAATTTTACATACAGTGTTACTACACATTTTAACAGGAGGATAATATTCAGTAGGTTATGCGTTTTCTAATGATACCTCACAAGCCATACTGGGTACAAAATTGATCATAATTTTCTAGAAGAGTGAACACAGGGGTACAGATTGACACAGTGTCTGTGTGTGTGTTCCCAGCAGATATGTGGGTATTTCAATCCTTCCTAAGCACAATGTTTGGCATCTTCAAGGACCTGGGGAACTGGTCCTGGGAATTCACTAGTTTAGCAAGTGTGAGACTGCATGAAATTGTGAGACACTTTGGTATTAATAATAAAATAATATAATCTGATAAAATTGCAATGAATCATGCTAGGTATGCCATGTAAAGTGTCAGTGAAAATGTTATGATTTGCCAAGTATGATAATTTTGTTCCTATGTTTCTATCACTTTGTATTGTGAGTTACAGATATGTAAGGTATATCTGTATTTCCAGACTTGTGCAGTTTTTCTGGGTGACACCCCCAGACACATTGGCATCAACATTGCCTAGCATGTTTGATGGCCCATTGAGGGTCATCAGCTGTACAATGAACCTATGGACCAAGGGGATACACCTATTGAGTCAGCAAGACATGCCGGGGTTTGCCTGTGTAATGAAACCTCCAAAGCTTTTCCATGCCATGTGCTGTGAAGCTTGTGTTTGGGACACAGGAAGTACAAGCCACATGGCAAAAGGAATATAAAGCACAGCTGCATCATCTCCATCTTGTCTTCAATCCCCCTTCCTACCTCTGGAGCAACTTCTCTACAAACTGAACCCTGGAACAAAGGACTGAATGACCCATCCAAGCTGTGGATGCGTTCCAGACAGACTTTCAAGCCAGCAACTCACCAATACTGCTAAGAACCTGATATATCCATTTTGGAATGTATCTGACTGCTTTTCCATTTAAATTCTTTCTGTCTTTCTTTCTTTTAAACCTTTAGTTTAGATGCTAAAGAATTGTCTGGAAGGATGGAATTTAACTTCATTCTTTCATTTGTTCTTTCTTCTAAACATTTACTTTAACTGCTAAAGGATTGGCTGGCAGCATGGTATTTTGGATGAGATCCAAACCTGGGTAATGTGGCTAACCTTCTACCCACCCACTTCCTGGATCCAATTAGGATCACTCTCCTGCTGCCCTCTGGCCATGCTGTATCACAGTGAGCAGAGTTTTTAAATAACCTCTCACTGTACGGGACCTAGTTGCTGATTAGGAGTCAGAGAACTGTCATGCAATAAAGGGGGCCTTGTGATTTCTTTTTTCAAAGTCTCGTTAACCAGTGTGTGGGATCAGAAGCACAGTTTGTGACTGGTCAGTGAGTTTAACTTCAGTGTTAACCACCAGTATGGGGAGCATCTGCTCTCCCTTTTTCAGCCTGCTCTGACCTTGGCATTTTCAGTGAGGACTGCCCCAGGCACATCAGGTCACACTAAGCACTGAAGATAAATTAACAGAATGTTTTTGATGATCAAGTTGTATGAAATCAACTGAACTCCTTTGTTTTCTTTCATCTGAGCGGAGTTTCTGGTTTTCCAAGGTGATATGATCTCCCAGCTGGAACAAGGGGAAGAGCCATGGGTCCCAGAGCTCCAGGGTTAAGAGGAAAGAGAGATCCTGAGATCTCCCCGCACAGATGAGGAAACATTAAACCAACTCAGAATCTGTAAGTGCCTGAAGGAAACATCTAGGATGCCCTACAAAGCTCTTGGGAAGTCTCTCAGTTCATTATTGTCCATAGCAGGGGTCGCATCCGCAGGGTAAATATAGCTCAAGGCTTCCTCTAGATGCTAGCAGACACCGGGCAGTAGCTTTCTCCCTTCTCCCTGTGAAGTTGGATGGGATGTGAAGGCTGAATTGTTCCCCTCCTCTCTCCTTTTGGGGGGAGCTGAGTTCCTGATTTTTATTTGTCCTCTCTCCAGCACTTGTTTTGGTTTGGCCTTCCCCTTTCCATCCCTGTTTGAGGTTTCTGTCTCTATCACAGCAGGTGATGCAATGACGTGTGAGGTTCAGCACAGACCAGAAAAAGAGCAGGGAAACCAGCCAGGGGAGAAAATGGATAAATTTATTTCCTGTCAGGGAACTCAGAAGGGCCTTAAGGAAACCAGAATACAGCAGGAAATCTGCAGGGAAAAGCAAAAAAAATACATGTGCTGAGTGTGGGAAAAACTTCACTTACAGATCAGGCCTTTCTCAACATCAGAGAATCCACACAGGGGAGAGGCCCTGTGAATGCAATGAGTGCGGGAAAACTTTCAGTTGCGGCTCGCACCTTATTGGGCATCAGAGAATCCACACAGGGGAGAGATCCTATGAATGCAGTGAGTGCGGGAAAACTTTCAGTCGCAGCTCACACCTTATTCAGCATCAGAGAATCCACACGAGCAAGAAGCCCTGCGAATGCCGTCAGCAGGCCTGCACAACTCGTAAAGTGGTGATGTAGAGAAATCTCTGTATTAACTATCTCTATAAATCTTTATAACGTTGCATTGTGTTATTTTGTATTAAGTATCTTTATCTTTATGACATTGCATCCGGCATGATGTTATTTTGTAATTCATATGACCTGGCATTGTGCGTCTCTATTTTCATACAACTTTGTATTAGATACCTATATAGAAAATTGGTAGAAAACTTTGTATCAAATGTTATAGCCCCTAAGGATAGTATAGTTAAAGTAAAAGAAAACATGTGCCTTTTTGCTAGAAGTAGAATAAGATCTTCCCCCGCACTCTGTAATCAATTGCTCTATTGACTGAATGAGGTGTGAATGAGTGAGGCTTGGAAGACACCCACCTCCAGACAGCTACAACAGTTGAAGAGGGAATGGGAGCCAGAGCAAAGGACAATACAACTTGTCAAGTGGGCCCAATAAAGAAGAGCAGACATATTGATGGCCTCAGGGATTAGAAGCAAGCACCTTCTTTAGAAAATACCCTCTTTGAGCAGCATTGGGACAACACCCAGAGAAAAGCATCACAAAGACCAAGGGACGCAGACCCAGATTTTGAATCTGGTCTAGATTTGCATAAGAGGGAAGCTGCTATAAATGCGAGGTGTCTTGCAGAATGACCCCGGAACTCATCTTTTCACCATCGGACCATCGATTTGGATTGGTAGAAGCCCGGCTCCACCCCTCCCCCATCTAACTCACCTGGCCAGTGCAGTTAAGGGGAGCAACTAGTTGGTAACAACAGCAAGACGGAGTGTGTTTATGTCTGTGTGTGTGCGTGAATGCATGACTGTGATATATATCTCATGTGCATATCATAGAGTATTAATTGATATCTGTATTACTAATAAATGTGGCATTTTGCCTTAATCCCCCTGAAAAGTTCCTGTACAGTACTTTGAGTAAAACAGCGATGGCCACAATACTCCAAAGAAAACAGCTGAGGACCGAAACCCCCCGGCCCTGCGGAAACACTCCCCACTCAGGACCTCCCAGCCTGTCGGAAACACCCCGCCCAGCCCTGCAGAAACAAACCCTCCTTCCCCAGTACCGCCCCACCTAAACAGCTGTGGGTCACAAAGGAAGGTTGGTGGTGGGGAGGTGTTACTTGATATTAAATCAACCAGGGACTCCCAGCCAAAGAGGTGGCTGGGAGCCCTCAGGGTTAAATTAAAGGGCCTGGGGCTCTGACGACTGGGGGAACCCGGAGCTTTTCAGGGCTGGGGGAGGGATTTAAAGGTCCCAGAGCTCCTGCTGCTGAGGGGAGCCTGAGCCCTTGAAATCCCAGCCTCACTCCATCCCCTGGAGCTGCCGCCAGGATTCAAAGGGCTCTGTGCTGCCTGCAGCCACAGGGATCCCTGAGCCCCTTAAATCTCAGCTGCTGCCGGGATTCAAAGGGCTCTGGGCTGCCCGTGGCGGTGGGGAGCCCTGAGACCTTTAAACCTCAGCTGCGGCCGGGAATCTCTGCGAGCAGCCCAGAGCCCTTTGAATCCCGGCAGTGGCTGGCAGGCCAGTTTTAGGAAGTGCAGGGGCCAATTTGAACATTTTTGGCGGGGCCCCGCAGGGATGATTGGGGAAAAAAAAGCCTTTCAGTTCTTAACAACCGGTTCCCTATAAAAAGTTCTGCCACAGTATGTATTTTTTGTACCAGTAGGGTTACCATACGTCCGTATTTTCCTCCCAGATGGCGATGTAAGAACCAAAAAGCCTGACATGTCCGGGAAAGTACAGATGTATGTTAACCCTACCTAAAAGTTCTTTTTTAAAAAGATGGGTCTGAACTAGAAATGAGCTCTGCCACTCCCTTAGGGTGTGCTAGGCTGCACATGTGTGGGTCCCAGCTGCTCCCTGCCCATCTCATTGAAGCAGGTGTGCAGGGTTACTTCCCTCGGAACTGCGGGGCACCAGTGAACATGGGGCTCGCTGGAGGTGGGGGAGAGGGAGGATGCGAGAGGTAGGGTCTGGCTGCAGGCTGGGCAAGGGGTGTGGGGCAGGCTGGAGACAAAGGAGTGCGGGACTGGCTGGCTTCAGGCAGCGGGGTGCGGCAGGGGTTGCCTGGAGACGGGTTGGTGCAGGGCTGAAGGCAAGGCAGGGGGTGTGGGGCTGGCTGGAGACAGGGCAGGGGGTGCAGGGCTGGTGCGGGCAGGGCAGGCAGTGTGGCAGGGGCTGGCTGGAAACAGGGAAGGGGATGCAGGGCTGGCTGGAGACAAGTTTTGGTGCAGGGCTGAAGGCAAGGCAGGGGGTGTGGGGCTGGCTGGAGATGGACAGGCTGCAGGTAGGAACTGGTGCAAGCAGGGCAGGAGGTGCGGGGCTGGTGCGGACAGGGGGTGCAGCAGGGGCTGGCTGGGGACGGGCTGGCTGCAGGCAGGGCAGGGGGTGCAGGTACAGGGGGTACAGCCCATCCTCTATGGTGAGTGCCTCCTTCTCGTCCTCCTCCTCCTCCCCCCTCTCCCACTAGGGTAGCAGCAGCAGCCTGGGGCTTGGGGGCTATTTCAAGGGCCCGGGGCGCCCCTGCTTCCACTGCCCCAGCTCTGTAAATAGCCGTGGGAACCCTGGGGAAGTGGCGGGGCTCCAGTGGCTATTTAAAGGGCAGGGGAGGTAGAAGCAATGGGAGTCCTGGACTTTTTAAATAGCCCCCAGAGCCCCGCAGCCATACCCCAGGGCTCCAGCAGCAGGGCTCTTGTGGCAATTTAAAGGGCCTGGGGTTCCAGCCCCTGCTGGGAGCCCCAGGCCTTTTAAATTGCCCCCTGGGGAAACTGGGCCA
Source organism: Gopherus flavomarginatus (assembly GCF_025201925.1). Classification (NCBI taxonomy): domain Eukaryota; kingdom Metazoa; phylum Chordata; order Testudines; family Testudinidae; genus Gopherus; species Gopherus flavomarginatus. Next base: position 53,415,415 of record NC_066622.1, on the reverse strand, counting down.
CCCTGGTACAGCGCACTGGCTTTTGCTGGTACTGGGGCTTGGGTGCGGGGTCCTCTTAGGAGAGAGGCCTATTCAAGGGAATTGGTTAAATTGGCCTAAAGCCGGCCCTGGTGGCTGGGATTTAAAGAGCTCTGAGCTCCCCGCCCGCCTGCCCAGAGCCCTATAAATCCTGGCTGCGGCTGAGATTTAAAGAGCTCTGGGCTCCCTGCGGCTGCGGGCAGCTCAGAACCTTTTGAATCCCGGCTGCGGCTGAACTTTAAAGGGGTTTGGATTCCCCGCGGCTACGGGCAGCCCAGAGCCCTTTGATTCCCGGCTGCGGGACGCACAGTGAGACTTCATGGGCCGCACGTTGCCCGTGGGCCGTATGTTGTGCAGGCCTGGCATGGAGGGGCAAAATAGGTAAGAAATTTCCGTGGCCTGTCACTAGCAAATAGTAGCCACCATGGATTCTGCCAGAGGTGGCTACATATTAGCACTGTGGGAAGCAACCCTTCACAGAGACCATTTGTCTTGTGCTTTGGGATACTTCTCAAGACATGCTGCACTCAGAGTGACCCCCTCATCCTGTGCCAGCTGGAGAAAAGAAAAGGGGCCAGCCAACTCTCCCACTACCAGCTGCGAACCACTGATCCCCAAACAGGGGGAGGCCTCTGGCTTTGATGTGTATTAAATATCAGGCTGGTCTCTTTCTTTGGCAAATATCTAACAGAGCTAAAAGAGGGAACAAATGATCCTCAAAGGAGAGGGGAAAGACAATCACTGGGAAATTTAGTACCCTGCAACATCCAGAATGGAGAGCGACTCAGGGCAACAGGTTCCCCCGAAGGAAGAAGTTTTTGAGATTTAGAAACATAAGGAACAGCACAAAACTTGAGAGGATTGTTAATTGACATTTGATAATGACACAGAGGGAAAACCTGAGCTTTCAGATCAGTGTTCAGAAATGAAAGACAAAGGGTGGAAATCAGAGATTTTGGATCCATTTTGCAAATTATAGAGAGGAAAGTGGAAAATCAGAGGGATTTTATATCAGTTGTTGATAGGAGGTAAAATCTGAGTGTTTCACATGAATACTTGATAAATGAATAAAGAGGAAATGGGCAACATTTGCAAACATTTTGTGTTCAATAATCTGAGAAAAGGTGTAAATCTGAGATTTTCTTATTATTTTATAATTAGAGACAGGAAAATCTCAGGGCATATTCAATTAGAAAGAGACAACTAGAGAGAAGTGGGGCAAATGTTTAGATTATTTTATTTGAATCTTTGAGATTTGCAAAGAAATTGTGTCACAAACTGCATATTGGATAACATGAGAGAAAAACACCAAGATCTGAGGGGAGAGAGTCACTTTCCTGTCAGGGCCCAGTGCTCCCTCCCCCTCCGGTGTCTCTCATTCACTGGGGGCTCCAGGCGGGGCTGGTGTGGTCAGAGCCTGGGGCTGCCTAGGGGGCAGGTCCCAGCTGGAGAAAGCCCCCCCCCCCGGCCAGGATAGGAATGTGCTACTGGTAGCAGCCTGGGGCTGGACCCTCTCTATGGGGGATACTTGCTCCCCCCTCCCCTTCCTGGCCCTTCCCACGCACTGTTGCCAGCAGAGAGTGGGCCCCCCAGCCCAGCCCAGAGGTGTCCCTGTCTCAGGCCCCCCACAGCCTCTGCCCAGTTCAGAAATCACTCGGGAGAACCATTTCCCACCTACACAAGGACAAATCAGTGCAGGTGAAAATGGGGGGAAACACCCCAAACCTGAGATCTGAACTGGCCATTGGCAAAGGGGAGAGGAAATGGGGCACAATGGGGGGAGGGGAACAGGGAACTTCTCAGGGGTTTGAGGGAAGGGGGTGTCAGCCTGGATGTTGCTTGTTGCTCTCTAGGGAGAAAGGGGGCAGGACAGGAGAGGAGGGGGGTCTCCACGGAGGGGGCAGTGGTAATTCCGAGGGGATCTCAGCCCTCCCTTTTTCTCCCCGCTCCTCAGGGGTCATCTGCTCTTCTCCCCTCGCCCCCCGGCCATGTCCCGGCTGCACAGACATTTTCCATCCATCCCTTTCCCAGGTCTCCCCCCTCCGCAGCCTCCACCCGACCCCACGCAGGGGCTGCTAGGTGTAATGCATGTTCAGTAGGGATTTCTCCCCTACTAATGCTGGGGTGTCCTTCTCCTATAGGTTAGCCTACTAATGATCTCATCTTGGTGCCATGTGTGTCAGTTCATTGCCATGGCACTCGTGTGCTTAGACATCTGAGGATGCTCTATAGAAAAGCTCCTTGAGTGAGGTGATCCACAGGGAGTAGCTCAAAGCTCCAAAGTGCCTGGCCAGGGGCAGGACATTGGCACAGCAAGGGCGGGGTGTGGCAGTGACATCACAAAGGCCTTTTGCAGGACCTCACACTATTGGTCAAAGACTATTGGTGAGCAGGTGGTGACCTCACAGAGAGATCCTGACATCAGTCAGGGGCCAGGGGCTAGGGAAACCTCAGAGACCCCTGTGGCTTTGCTTCAGCAAGTCTCCTTATCCAGGTCTCTGTCTGAGGACTGAGAGAGTATTCAGGTTCACGGACGTGAGCGCCAGGGGAAACCTCTTTCCAGTTTTCTCCTTCCCTTGTAGTGATTTTACTAGAAAACAGCCGTCCCTGTTTAGAAGGTAAGAGCCTCCTGGAGGTGTGAAACCTGTTCAGTCTGATCCATCTGGTGAGAGTTGATTTCTAGGCATGGAAAACATGAGCTTAAGGAGGCAGAATTTTATTCCGCACCTGGGATTTTGTCCCTTAGAATCATGGGGACATTAGGGTTTGTCCTTTGTGTTTCACCGTTTCCTCCATCCACCTGTCCCTCCTTCCTTTCTCTTCATCTCTTCTTTTGTCCTTTCTCCTGTTCCCCTCCCAACATCAGGACGAGTGTGTGCGTGTGTGTTGCGGGGGAGTGCTCTGCAGCTCTCACTGTGGGAGTTCCACCCAAAAATGTGAGGCTGAAATAGTGCTCGGGCAGTCAGGGCTGGATTAACCTTTTGTTGGCCCTGGCACCAAACATATTTGTGGGCCCCAGTGTAGTCACTGTGGGCTCCGAGTGTGGGCCTGGTGGAGCAGTGCCATTGGTGCCTTCGTATACCCGGTACTGAACCTCAGAGACATTTTTCATTTTGATCACACACCTCTCCATGACTATATGCATTGCCATACACAGCTCCCTCAGCCTGCGGGTTTTCTTATTGAGCTGTACACCCATGTGGGTTTACCAGTGTCCACAGTGAGCAGAACTTTCATAGTGACCAAGGAAACTCCCCACAGATTTATCTCTTTCCTCATTCAGACCTTCTCTAGCCATGTCTCCAGTACCCCCCCATGTCACCAGTCACTGCATGTGGTCCTAGTCTCAACTCAAAGTCGTAAAGCCAGCAGACACCTGATCAGTTCTGACACATCCCTCCCTCAGCCCCCATCCTGCCATGTGAGCAAGCCACCTGCAAACACCATTTCCCCAAAGTGAGGACTTAGCCCTTGGGAATCTGAAGACACCAGCGTCTCTCCCTCTGCTCCCATCTACATGCTAGTCTGCTACCTGGTCACCACCACCTCTCCCCATACTTGTTTCCTTTCTACTTTGGACATGCTCCCAACCAGCTGGAAGCTCCCTCTGCAATCCTGACCTGCTCCCGCCTTCCCTGCTCCCCCGACATTCCTTTCCTACTGGTGACCTCTGTTCCTTGAGGTTAACTCCAGTGTCTTTAGGTGCTCTAGCTTAATGGCCCCAGGAGTTATAGAGCCACTTGTAGTTTCTCTAGCTACAGCCATGGGGCAACTGCCAGAGGCCAGCCTTAGACAGCTGCAGCTACTAGCCGCAGGAGCGGAGGCAAAGCCAAGGCTGAGCATGCTTGAACCTTGCGAGGGCAGCACTAGGGACTCTAAATCCTCAGCACTGGCCCTAGGCAGCTGCAGACTCTGGAGTTAGGCACTTTCCTCCTCTAGGTTCCTGCATGGTTACAGAACTGCAGTAAGGTGGAACAATTATCAGCTTCTGTGATTGGAAGATGTCTGGATCCAGCTAATAAGACTGTCCTACATAAATGAGAAAAGTTGAGGTGCCTTTATTATTCTTTTGTTCCATTCTTTGTTTCTATGGGGAATTTGCCAGTGCGATATCACTGTCTTCCTTTTAAACAAACAAAACTAAAAAAAAAAGTGTAATGGCTGTTGAAAATAGCAATTCCAGCCCTCGTTAGCACTGTGAAGACCCCAACGTTTGTTGCTCAATTTTCTCCTACTTTTTCTACAGTAAATGACAGTGGATCAGCATATTTGATTTGGGAGAAATGAAGTAACAGCTGCCCAAATTGAGCTTGAGCACTCCTGATTTTAAGGTGTTCAGATCTGGAAGGCAGGGGCTAGATTCCCTTTATGAATATTAGATACATCTGGAAAGGAAAAGTCAATTTCTATTTTCATGGCTCAGAAGTGGAAATCCTCCTGTCCTGTATCTGAAGCTGTCCAGGTCCAGTAGAGCCTCCCCTTCCTTACTTACCACTTTACCTTCTGTTGGGATCCACATACCTCCCTTGCCCAGCTTCAGATAGAGAGGGGCCCTGTCCAGTTAGTCCACCCAGTTCCATCTTTGGGGGCTGCCAGGCGAGGTCACACCAGCATGCCTAAGCCTGTCTGGGGAAGTCTTCTGAGGGTGCTATCTGGGCCAACGCCTTCTACTCCTTGGTCACACCTCTTCCCTATTCACAGGTGGCACTCCCTTCTAGCAGCCAGCCCCCCAGCCACAGCAAGCTGCAGCGCATGGAGTCTCACAGCTTCCCCCATTCCTTTCCTGTTGATAGCAGCCACGGGAATGCTGGGAAATGTTCCTTCTCTGCTCCAAGGGATGGAGCTGGGCAAGGAACTACAGCTCCCAGGGCCCTTTCGGGTCTCAGCTCCCCTACTGAATCCAGGCTGCTCTGAGGCTCCATTTCTGCAGAGGGGAGTAAGTTACTGTTATAAGTCCCTTTAGAGCTTGGGCCTAGCACTAAGGGACCATGTCAAATCCAGTACTGCTCCCAACTCTATTCAGCTGTGCTGCTGGCAGGATCCGTTCCCAATCTTTTTCTTTCCTGTCTCCCTTCCAAAGAGAAGCTCTGCATTGTTTCTGTGTGGGGAATTGAACCCAGGCTGTCTGGGTGAAAGCCAAGAATCCTAACCACTAGACCACATGGGACTTCCATAACACGTTTACATGTTCATATTCAATAACACAATTAAACGTAGCCATTCAAAGTAGCCATTTAAAAGAAGCCATTCAAAAAACTTCAAAAACAGACTTCAAAGAGAAATTGCAGAGTTACAACTGATCTGCAAACTTAACACCTTTAATTTGAGCTTGAAGAGGGACTGGGGGTGACTGGCTCACTACAAAAGCAATTTTCCCTCTCTTGATATTGACACCTCCCTGTCAATTACTTGGAGAGAGCCACATCCACCCTGACTGAATTAGCCTTCAACACTGGTTCTCCCCTTGTATGGTAACTCCCTTTACATCATGTTCCAATATACATTTATGCCTCTATCTACAATTTTCACTCCATGCATCTGAAGAAGAGGGCTTTTTACCCACGAATGCTTGTGTCCAAATAAATCTGTTAGTTCTTAAGGTGTCACTGGACTCCTTGTTGTTTTTGTGAAATAAAAGCAAAATGCACTCTAAGCTGATCTTAACCCTTTCAATGCCCTTACAAACTTAGATGCTTCTCACCACAGGCCAGCTTTTCAGTCAGGCTCTCCTCTTTCGTCAGCCTTTCAGTTGCTTGGTGTGGGGGTGTCTGTAGATGTAGGTGGACGAGAGAGACAAAGCATGGCAAATGTCTCTGCTTTTATCATGTCCTTTCTACCCTCTTGGCTTTGCTCCCCCTTCAGAGTCAGGTGAGCATCACTGCGTCTCTCCAAGCAAGTCTGAGCAATTCCCCTGGGGTGTCCTCTTGCAGGTAAGTGATTGCACTGTAGCTCCCTTGCTGAACAATGGCTGTTGATGGGTTGTTTGACACCCTGTCCGGGTGTTGGTTACTTTCCTTGCTGTTGTCACTGGGGAGCTAATATTTGGCTGACTCCACCACCTTACAGCATAGTGATAACCACACTGCACAATTCTCATAACTTCATATGCATGAATGGTAAACATCTATGGGTAGAGAAATGACTTTCAGCAGATCATATCCTTTCCCCTGATACCTTACAAGGCATGCTCTGTATATAAGATCATGACTTTATGAAAATGAGGAGTATGGGAGTTACAGCACACTCCCCCAAAGGTACGGAATGTCACACTGAGATTCTATTTTCATTTGTTATGTAACAGCATTAAAGAGATCCAGTGACTGACCAATGGCATTTTCAAGTGCTAAAATAGCAAGCGCTGTTGGTCTCTCATTGGCCATCAGCGACTGAAGATACGGTTTAATGAGCGAGGGCTTCAAGGCGAGGGTGGCTCTGTCCACTGCCTTCCGTTGCGCTGCTGGGCACCAAGTCCCTGGTGGTCAATATGTGAAGCTGGGAGAAGAGAGTTGGGTGGCAAGCGGTGGTAGAACTTTTGCCACCAGGGTATAGCTGTCTAACTTCCTCTTCGTACTGCTGGGCCCCCGTTGCCTTCAGGTAACACAGGAACTAAGGCAGGAATAGGGTGGGGAAGCAAGTAAAGCCGAGCAAGGAAGGCAAAAGTTAATCTTATCTTCATGGGCAGCTCGCAATGACGTCCTTTTTCTGTGCCACAGCTGACAACAACATCCCAGACAGAAAAGTAACAGGCCAAAAAGAAACCTAGCAGCTGCTGAAACAGTTCAGTTGGGAGCGTGCTAGACTAACAGGCTCTTCTATCCTCCTTTATGCACTGGCGGGATGTTTTCTGAGAGTGCAGCAGTTCCTTTAACTGCCACGAGTCCCTCATTTCAGGCTATGCAGCAGGAAAAGACAGCATGGGCTTCTGCACCGAGTTGCCAAACCTGACCTTTCATTCTTCTCTTGCTCTTTGTCAGCAAGGAGAAGAAAAAGAAGCTCTCCCTCAAGCTGGAGTCACACGGGCGAAGTAAGGACGACTTCCTGAGTGCTGGCTCCAGTCCTCTGCCCTGCCAGCTGACCTATCGAGGGGCTACCACCACATTCTCTAGATTTGTCCATCGGTCTGTGGCAGAGTAAGCAACAACCCAGTAGGTGGAGTTTCTGTAATGTAGTGGTTATCACATTTGCCTAACACGCAAAAGGTCTCTGGTTCAAAACCAAGCAGCAACATGCTGGCTTCCTTTTCCCAGATCCCCTTGTTGTTCAGAAAGGGCACTCCTCCTATTGGCCTGTCCCTGGGATAACTCCAACCCCTGCATGACAGAGGATGCTGACAGCAGTGGAGAAAGCACCTTGGTGTCAGGCTGGAGAACCTAGAGTAGTTAGGCCAGTCACCATTTGGAGGCTTGTGGCTTGGCCACCTCTGCTGTTGGAGGTTGGCCTATAGAGGCTCTCACTTCCTGCTGGGCTCCTTTGCCTGACTGGCCAAAGGAGGAAGTGAGGCAGGAATGGGGCAATAGAGGAAAGTTGAGCTGAGGAAGGCAGGGAAAAAGCTGTGTGGCTAAGTGGGGTTAGTAGAGCACCATCCTTCATTCTGCAAAGCCTGGGGAGCTGTGGTTGGCTGCTGGGAGGTAGAATCCTGTGCCTGCCTCTTGGCTTCCCAGGAGTGGCTACTTGCAGCCCAGGAGAAGAAGGGAGGTTCTGGGTGAAAGGAAAACAAGCAAAGCTGAGTCCAAGTGGAGAATGGCGGCTCCTTTATGGCCAACCTGGGTGCATGACTGATGGTTTTAGAGGTGGAGGCTGGGCTGCTTGTGAACAACTGGGATCCAGGAAACCCCCACCTGCATTTCTGAGGGCTGAACCCATGGAGGTGCGGTTGGCTGCTGGGAGACAGCCCCTGTGGCTGCCTGTTGGCATCCCAGGGATGGCTACTTGCAGCCCAGGAGAAGCGGGGTTCTGGGGAAAAGGAAAAGCAGCAATGGTGAGGCTGAGTGGGCTCCTTTCTGGCCGAGATGGTGGACTGTGGTGAGTCTGGGAGTTGCCTGTAAGCCATAAGTGGACGTAGTGCAGTGAAAACTGCTGCTCCATTCTGGCCGACCTGGGGGCGCCATGGATGACTTGGGAGTGGGGGCAGGGCGCTGGCTGTGAGCAAATGGGGTCCAGGAAGCCCCAGCCTGCCCCTCCAGGGGCCGAATCTTCTTCTCTCCTACCATGAGGAGCCCGACCTTAAGCCTGCCCAGCATGTGTTTAGCAGCTCGAGCATTAAGCCTTCCTGTGTGCATAACTGAACTACGCCCTAGTGTAATAAGGTGTAAAGTTTAGATTGTGAATTTATCTTTAATTTCCATGGTAATTTACTTTGATCTTTTATTCCTACCACTTATAATCCTTAAAACTCCATCTTTCTGTAGTTAATAAATCTGTTTTATGCTCTACTTAAACTGGTGCATTTTGCTTGACGTTCTTGGGAAGTCTCAGCTCCATTACAAGGCTGGTTCATGTACTATTCACAGTGAGAGAGGGGTGGACCCTGTGTAATAAACTCACACTGATCAGGCTTCTGATTAAGGCAAGAGGGTATGATCCTGGGGTGCAAGGCTGCAGAGCTGTAGGGGGGGCTACTTTCTATCATTAGTGTTATGAGTGGCTGCAGAAGCATTCATGTAATTCAGTTGGCTGTGTCCCTACCTACGGATGTCTGTGTAAGTGCAATATCTGCCAGAGATTCACAGCTTGTCTCAGCATCACATTCGTGAGAGGGAGCCCAGGTGGTGGGACAAAGGGCTCAGGGGTCCCACTGTTCAGTTGCATCACATAGATCCCATCACAGACTTTCAACAACCACAGCGTGTGCTCACTGAGACAGAGAGAGAGATGCCAAAATAGTGATCTCCAGTGCCAGAAGACATCAAACTATCAGAAATTCTGTGAACAGAGAAGACCCTGCTAGTGGAAAATGCCTTTGAAAAAGGCCCTTCTGTCCCCAGCTGTGGTCGTACAGTGCTCAGTGCTCTGCGTTGTGGCCTCAAGAGTCATGGATGCAAGTTGAGTTAGGATGACCTTTTCCTTGTCTCCACATTTCTTAGGTGCCTCTTCCAACACTTGTCAGAAAAAATGACTGGTTTCTTTTGGAAGCATTTGCACTGCAAGGCAGAGGCAGTCTTCTCTGCTTCTTCAAAAGATTGACCAAAAAGTGGGAGGAGTGGACAGATTTGGCAACGCACCACTGGGTGCTGCATCTCTAACCTCTACTTTACCTGGCAAGTGCCTCTGGGACTTTTCTCCCAGCTGCTCCATTTTTCATCAGTGATAATCAAAAGGAAGATGACATGACATGTGTGTGTGGACATCCCCAGCGAATCACAAGGACGTGTGATGCAGGCTTTTGTGTTGCAGCAATTGCAGTCAAAGCAACCACCATGCCAATGCCAGTCACAGCAGCCTTTTCATCAACTCCAGGCTTGTGATTTGATTCTTTCCAATGTTTCTCTCCAAAGAAGCCTTTTCCTTAGCAAGCAATGACTTGGATACCAAGGGAGGTCTCTTCTGTTTCCTAGAAAGACACAGGAAAATGTGAGCAGAGGAGACAAAACCCGTAGAACAAGGTAATACTGAGAGTTGAACCCAGGATCTCCTGTTTACTAGACAGGTGCTTTAGCCACCGAAGCCACGGTGCTTGCCTTGAGAAAATACTTGTAACTGTTCCCTTTGATGGTCCAGGACAACACCTGCAAATTCCAAACTACAGACATTCCCCATTTCCCTCAAGACTTGCACGGAAGAACTGGCAGGCCAAGCCAGGATCTTCTGGTTACTAGGAAGACACTTCAGCCAGCTCTTCCCAAAGATCACTATCTAAAGACCTTTAAACAGCCTCTGTAGATGTTCAGTGACAAAGAGATGCCAAAATAGAGTTCTCCACTGCCTGCAGCCATCACACTACCAGGAGTTCTGCGCACAGAGAGGCCCCTGCTGGTGGAAAAGGCTTTGGTAGAGACTCTTCTGACACCAGCCTGTGCTCATATACTGTTTAGCACTTTGTGTTGTGACTTCAGCATCCACAGATACCAGTTGAGTTAGGGGACATTTTTCCTGTCTCCACATTTGTCTAATGGTTCCTTTCAACACTTGCCACCAAAAAGACTTGTTTCTTTTGCAAGCAGTCTGCAGCTAGGCAAAGGCAGTCTTCTCCATTTCCTCAGAAGATCACCAAGCTGTGGGGAGAGAAGACACATTCAGCCAAGCTGGATGCTGAATCTCCTCTTTGTTCAGCAGGTGTCTGTGAAGGACATAAATCTCCACCATGTAGAGGGCAAGAATAGGAGTTTATTACACACAGAACTGGCAGAGTGTCACCTTGCTTATTAGGCTCAGAGACACTGTTAATTGATTACAATAGAATATATAGATTTTCCATATGTGGGGGAAAGAGACGGGGTAGGGAGTTCCAAACTCTGGGATAGGTTTTGCAGCAAGACATGATAAGCACAGTAGCCAAAGGTTAACAGGTTACATAATGTCTCCACCCATGGTCTCAAGTTAGCAAGTTAACATTTCATGAATACTTTGATAAAATGTTATTAGTATAAAATATCTATGCTGAATTCTGATTTGAGGTCCATAGGAAAGGAGCAACTCCTTTGATTATCCTCCAGGTACATTCCTAGGGTTTAAAGGAAAGAAACAGTGAAAGTATATGGCAATAAAGATTGTTTTCTGTGTGTCTTAAGGCAAGGCACTGGTCCCTGGGAAGGGAGGTGGAAGGATGCCATATCTTATATTGACATCTGCCAACTTTTCATAAACTCAAGGTTGGATCTCTGGGAAGAACGTCTCCCTACAGAAGAGACTTACACAATAGGAACAGGGATTCTTTGTTCAATCTGCAGCTCTGAATAAGATACAATTCTTTAGTTCTTAGCTCCAACACCTGGCAATTTGCTGACCAAGCCTATCTTAGCAAGCAAGGTTTTCTGTTTACCCAGCTTTCTTTTAGCTGGTCACTCTTTGCTAGGCTTCTGGTCCCTTGATTATACTGTGGACTTTGGGTCTGGAAAAGAGCTGGCACAATCCATAGACCAGGTTGTTATATAATATGCACATGAATTTTAACCCTTCATATACAGTAATGGCAAAGTTCTTGGTTCAGGCTTGTAGCAGTGATGGAATAAACTGCAGGTTCAAATCAAGTCTCTGGAGTCCATCCACAGCTGGGATGGGTCATTCAGTCCTTTGTACAGAGCTTCAGTTTGTAGCAAAGTCCCTTCAGAGGTATGAAGCAGGACTGAAGACAAGATGGAGACGAGGCATCAGCCTTTTACAGTCTCTTGCCATGTGGTCTTTGTTTTCTTTGTCCCAAGGACACTCTATCCAGCACGTGGCATAGAAAAACCTTTGAGTTTTGACCATAGGCAGGTCCCTGCATACCTTGCTGAGCCACAAGGCATATCTACCTTCTCTCAATGGGTTGATTGTAGAGCTGATGGTCCTTAATGGGCCATCAAGCAGGCTAGGCAGAACTGACACCAACTTGTCTGGCTGGGGTGTTCCTCGGAAGCATAGCACAAGTTTGAATACAGACAGCATAGAGCCAATATTCATAAAGTCAACTACAAAAATGGTACACATCTAGAGATAGCATAATTATAATCAGCCAATCAGAACCTCTCCATAGACCCCTTTCACAACAACCTTTCTATCATATTGGCTGCAAATATAGAACAGTGGTCACAATGGTGATCTATAAAGTTACAGATTATGTCAATAACATCACAGGAGGTGACACGGCATCAGTGAGACTGATATTGGAATACTGTCTCCAGTTTGGGTGTCCTCATTTGAAAAAGATACTGTGAAATTGGAGCTGGGGCAGCAAAAAGCCACCAAAATGTTCTGAGGGCTGGAGAAAAATACCTTCTAGTGAGCTATTGAAAGAGCTCCATCTGTTTAGCTTATCAAAAGAAGATTGAAAGGTGACTTCACTGAAGTGTTGAAGTGCCTTAATGGAGAGAAAAGATTGAGTATTAAAGGGCTCTTGAATGGAGCAGAGAAAGACATAACAAGACCCAATAATTGGAAGGTGAAAAGAGACAAATTCATATTACAACTAAGCCCCAAATAGTCAACAGCGAGGATGATTCACCATAGGAACAAGCTACCAAGGAAAGTGGTGGAATCTCCATCCCCTGAAATCATTCAATGAAAACTAGATGCCTTTCCCCCAGAAGTAGCTATTGTGTCATGCAGGAGGCCTGTGATATGCAGGGGGTCAGATTAGATGCTGTAATGGTCTCTTCTGGCCAGAAAGTAGACTAATTTTACAGATACTAGTTTTCGGAAAAACTGAGTGTAGCATTGGGAGCAGCATCTGAAGTTTTACTGTCTAGCCAGCTTACTGCCTAGAACGAACGCTCCTTGAGTGAGGTGACCACAGGGAGTAGCTCAAACCTCCAAAGGGCCTGGCCAGGGAAATTGATGCTAGCCTTGGTACATGGATGCACACCGCCGAATTAATGTGCTTAGTATGGGCCTGTGTCCTCGACTTTATACAATTTCCAGAGCGTTGCACTGTGGGTAACTGCCCCATAGTTCCCGCAGTCTCCCCTGCCCATTGGAATTCTGGGTTGAGATCTCAATGCCTGATGGGGCAAAAATAGTGTCATGGTTGAGTCTGGGTAAATGTCATCACTCAATCCTCCCTCCATGAAAACAACAGCAGACAATCATTTTGCGCCCTTTTCCCTGGATTGCCCGGGCAGACGCCATAGCACAGCAACCATGGAGCCCGTTCAGCCTTTTTTCACTGTCACCGTATGTCTTCTTTATAGTGCTGACAGACGTGGTACTGCAGTGCTACACAGCAGCATCCTCTTGCTTTTGGCAAGTTAGCAAAGATGGTTACCAGCCCTACTGTACCGTCTGCTGCTTTGCAAGTTGACAATGACAGTTACCAGTTATACTGCACCATCTGCTGCTGTCATGGGTGCTCCTAGCTGGCCTCGATGGGGTCGGTCACGGGCTTATGGACAAAAATAGGAATGACTCCCCAGGTCATTCTCTTCTTTAAGTTTTGTCTAATGGAGAGTCAGTTCTGCCTAGATTATCAGGCAAGCCTACTAAAGAACCAGAGGGGCAAACGGGTGCTCCAGGTCAGAGCCCTAGAGATCCCACAGAAATGATGCGCTGCATGCCATTCTAGTGGGTGCCCCTGCAACAACCCTACCCATTGCTTCCCTCCTCCCCTACCCCTCCTGGGCTACCATGGCAGTTATCCTCCCATTTGTGTGATGAAGTAATAAAGAATGCAGGAATTTAAAACAACACTGACTTTATTGCTTCTGCAAGCAGGGATCAAAGGGGGGAGGGGAGCGCAGCCTCCAGCTGCTATGAATGAACCTGGGAGTCATTCCCATCTTTGTCCAGGCACCCCCGGCCGACCTCACCGAGGCCAGTCAGGAGCACTCACGGGACGACGATGAGGGATACCTGTCCTACTGTACCGTCTGCCGTCCACAAGGGAAGGGAAAGGGATGCTGCTGTGTAGTGCTCCAGCACCACATCTGCCAGCAGCATCCAGTAGACATACAGTGACACTGAAAAAAGGTGAGAGAGGATTTTTTTCCCTTTGCTTTCATGGGGGCAGGAGGCGGGGGAACGACATATACTCTGAATAACCCGCGACAATGTTTTTGACCCTTCAGGCTTTGGGAACTCAGCCAAGAATTCAAATGGTTTTTGAGGAGTGCGGGAACTGTGGGATAGCTACAATCCTCAGTCGCCCCTCCCTCCATGAGCGTCCATTTCATTCTTTGACTTTCTGGTACGCTTGTCTCAGTTCCTTAAGTTTCAGCACTGCGTTGAGTCCCTATTGTGGCCTCTGTGCATCATAGCCTTGGAGATTTTTTCAAATGTTTTGGTATTTCGTCTTTTGGAACGGAGTTCTGATAGAACAGATTCATCTCCCCATACAGAGATCAGCTTCAGTATCTCCCGAACAGTCCATGCTGGAGCTCTTTTTTGATTCTGGGACTGCATAGTCACCTGTGCTGATCAGCGCTCCACGCTGGGCAAACAGGAAATGAAATTCAAAAGTTCACGGGGCTTTTCTTGTCTACCTGGCCAGTGCATCCGAGTTCAGATTGCTGTCCAGAGCAGTCACAATGGTGCACTCTGGGATAGCGCCCAGAGACCAATACCGTCAAATTGCAGGCACACTAACCCTGATCTGACATGGCAATACTGATTTCAGCACTACTCGTCATCAAGGAGGAGTACAGATACCGGAATTAAGAGCCCTTTATATCAATATAAAGGGCTTCTTTGTATAGACGGATGCAGGGTTAATGTGACATAAACTCGTAGTGTTGACCAGGCCAGAGAGAGCAGCAGGTTTCCCCTTTTGTTTCCTGCTTTCGTTTCCTTGACTAGTTTCTCCTCTGCACCAACTTGCTGTATTTGTTTGTGAGTCTGACTAGCTCAGTTGGTAAAGTATCAGACTTTTAATCTGAGGGTTCAAGTCCCTGGTCAGGTAATAAACTACTCATTATATCTTAAAAATCTGTCTTTCTGGAGTCTTCTTTGATGTTTTTTCTCTTCAGGATTTTGCCTTTTGTAAGAAGGGCCTTTGTGTGTGGGGGATTGAAGGGGCAACTTCCTGACAGCCCCTCTGTCCTTGCAGGCTGGAGGAATAAAGGCCTCTGGGCATATAGCATGTTCCTCCCCTGCACGCACACACACAAAATATCCCTATGGAATTAGAATCACCTGCAGCCTTCCCCTGTTCTGCTGGATCCCCAAATGAGGATACTCTTCAGCCTAAAGCCGTGTCCCCTCTTTGCCCAGTGCCCCTCAGTCCCAACCCTCAGTCCCTCCTATGCTCACTGCTCCTCACTCCCAACCAGAGCCTGCTCCTCTTCACCCTTCTCCTCTGTCCCAACCCACAACCCCCTCCTATTCCCAGTGCCCCTCAATCTCAACCCACAGCTCCTTCCCTCCCCCCAGCAGCAAGTGCTTCAGACCCCCTCAGGAAGATTTTCTTGCAAGGTTTCGTGTATGAGTCTTCATGTGGATTTTACAGTAGGTTGGGAATATGTTGGGTTGCTTGCCAAAATGATCACTTTTGGCTGGTGTTGGATTCCCAGTCTCCTTGTTATTGGGACAGGAGAAATAAAGGGTTGTTGTCCTTGTTGTGTGAATCGAGGGCAGCAGAACTGTGCTTGGCAGACCCAGATGGAGGGACTCACCCTCAATTCAATAGCACTTGCTAGGCAGGGGACATTGGTTCCAAAGCCAAGTGGGCTGGGTCCTGAGTCCTCATGCTAAAATTTATGTGTTAGACCAACTTTAGGACAGGGTGGCTGTGGAGGGGTGAGTGAGTCCCTAAACAACATAGTGAGTACGGTGCCTTCTTATTTTCCCCCTTTTCCATCAAGGATGGCAGATGAACTCTACAGAGGCACCTCTGGGCTTGCACTGACTAAGGACAAGAGCTGTGAGTGGGGTGCAGAGAGGAGATGGCTCATGTTAAATGACTTTTGGTTGCTGGACTTACGAACCTTAGAGAGAAGGACACTGCCCAGCTTATTTGTGGGTGGGTCTTTTCCTCATAGTTTAGGTTTATGTGTTGGGGCTGCTGACATGACTTCTGCTAACTCTGGGCTTGCATTGCAATGTAGACGTACCCTGAGAGTGCAGCTATACTGAGATAAAATCCCTGTGGCCTGGCTGGCCTGGATGATCTGATTTGGGCTCCTGGGGCTCAGGTTGTGAGGCTAAAAACTGCAGTGTAGACATTTGGGCTCAGACTGGAGCCCAGGCTCGGAGATCCTCACCCCTTGTGGAGTCTCAGAGGCTGGGCTCAAGCCCAAGTGTCTACACTGTAATTTTATTACCCTGTCGCACAAGCCCCACAAGCCTGAATCAGCTGACCCAGGGTTTGAGAATAGTGACTTGGGTGTGCTAATGGCAGTGTAGACATAATGCTAGGCTATGTCCACACTGCAATGATACATCCAGGGCTGCCCCATGCCAGTTCCGGCTCCTGGGGCTTGGGCCGTGAGGTGGTAAATTTGCAGTGTAGACATCTCAGCTCAGGCTCAATACCGGGGTCTGGGACCCCACAAGGTTGGGAGGGAGTTTAGCAAGCAAAAAAGGTAAAATGGCAGTGGAGTATTACCGTGGACTCAGTGGCATTTCTCCATTGGTCTGTCTGCTTTGGGGCAGGGACAATAACACGTCCTGCTGCTTTTGTTGTTTCAAAGGGCGGTTTAGGATTTTCATTCTCAGACACTGGGCACAAAGCAGGACTCAACCCTCAATGCAAATTAATTGAGCTGCCCACAGATTCTGGAAGCCACAATGAGCATTTGGTGCAAGAGCTCAGACCTGCCCCTGTCTCAGAGGGAGGTGGTCAGCTGCGAGGGGACTGGACCACTGTCCTATCAGTTCTTATCTCCCAAACTTTCAATAACTCTATTATCAGTGGCTCTGAGCATAATTTAAACCATAAGAAAAACCACACTGGGCTAGGCCGAAGACCCATGTAGCTCTGAATCTTGTTTTCTGACAGTAACCAATACCATGTACCCCAAAAGCCACTCCCCTAGGGACCTGAACCCAGGATCTCCTGCTTATAAGACAAGTGTTTTAGCCAGCTAAGCCATGGTGCTTGCATCTGGTTAAAACACAATGTCTGACCACCTTCGGTTGGCAGCTCGTGGCTGGTGTACACACTGCAATGCCACATCTGGTGACAAAACTGCCCTGTTTTGGTGACAAAATAAAACCACTTCGATGAGAGACCGAGAGCTTTTTGCAGCAAACTTAAAGGGACAGAGTGCCAGTGTAGATGCTGCCGTTCATTATATAACCATAACTGTCCTCCTCCAGTATCCCATAATGACTGCCGTGAACTCACCTGCCCTGCATTCTGCTACAGAGCCATGGGACCCTCCCCTTTCAGAGCTCCAGGAAGTTCTGACAGCTAAGCCTGCTGCTCTGCTCCGGCAGCCAGGAGCAAATCTCTGCCGTGGATGCTGCTCTCTACTGCCCTGCAAACACAGAGCAGGTGGCAGGAGCTTCCTTACAGTGGGGGCGGTGGGGCATTGGCATCTGAACTGTGACAACCCCATGATACCCCTTCCTTCGAGGAGGCTTTTACCTTCTAAACAGTTACAGCTGTTTTCTAGTAAAATCACTACAAGGGAAGTAGAAAACTCAAAAGAGGTTCCTCCTGGCGCTCACGTCTGTGAACCCAAATACTCTCTCAGTCCTCAAAGAGAAACCTGGAGAAGGAGACTTGCTGAAGCAAAGCCCCAAGGGTCTCTGAGGTTTCCCTGGCCCCTCACCCCTGTCCTGCCTTGCTGATGTCAGAATCTCTCTGTGAGGTCACCACCTCCCCACCACCTTGGACCAATAGTCTGAGGTCCTGTAAAAGGCCTTTGTGATGTCACTGTCACACCCCTCCCTTGCTGTGCCAATATCCAGCCCCTGGCCTGGACCTTTGGAGGTTTGAGCTACT
The DNA here is from genome assembly GCF_025201925.1 of Gopherus flavomarginatus. NCBI lineage: Eukaryota > Metazoa > Chordata > Testudines > Testudinidae > Gopherus > Gopherus flavomarginatus. Next base: position 53,397,882 of record NC_066622.1, on the reverse strand, counting down.
CCCTGTGGATCACCCCACTCAAGGAGTGTTCGTTCTAGGCAGCAAACCAGCTAGACAGGAAAACATCAGACGCTGCTCCCAATGCTACACTATGTTTTTCAGAAATTAATCAACTTTCTGGCCGGAAGAGACCATTAGAGCATCTAATCTGATCCCCTGCATATCACAGGCCTCCTGTATGACACAAGAGCTACTTTGGGGGCAGGCGGGGTGGGTGTGCCTATGCAAACACGATCAGCCCCTGAAATTCTTTTCCACACTCGCCATAATTAACCACCAGATGTCAGGGTAGAGTTCAGCCTGCTTCTGCTTACATAGATATCTGTGCCCCCCACAACCCCCTAATCCCACCGGGATCCATCTATCCTCGATAAAGGTATCTGTGCTCCCCACAAACCTCTAAGCCCCCCAGGAAACCCGCAAGCCCAGATGTAGGCATCTGTACACCCCACAAACCCCCTAATACCCACAGGACCCCTCCAGCCTGTAGGTAGGTATCTGTGACCCCCAGAGCCACACAAAGACCCTCAGGATCCCTACAGCATGGATGTTTGTATCTGTGACCCCCACAAAGCGCCTAAGCTACCCAGGGACCCCTACAATCGGGATGTAGGTATCTGTTCCCCCCAAAACACCTAATCCTCCCCGAGACCCCTCCAGCCTAGACATAGGTATCTCAGACCCCACAACCCTCCTAAGACCCCCGAAACCCCTCCAACCTAGACGCAGGTATCTGTGCCCCTCACAAACCCCCTAGGCCACGATGGGACCCCTCCAGCCTCGACATAGTTATCTGAGATCCCCCCACCCCCCCAAGGCCCCCAGGACCCCTCTTGCCTGGATGAAGGTATCTGTGCCCCCCACAAACCCCTAAGCCCCACCAACATCCCTATAGCCTGGAAGTAGGTATCTGTGCACCCTCACAAACCCACTGATCCTCCCAGCGACCCTAAGGCATGGACATAGGTATCTGTACCCCAAAATGCCCCAAAGCAACCCTGGAACCCCTACAGCCTCGAAATAGGTATCTGTGCCCCCCCACAACTCTCAAATACCCCCACAACTCCTCCAGCCTGGAAGTAGATATTTGTGACCTCCAGGAACCCCCTAAGCCCTCACCAGGGCTTCTCCAGCATGGACATAGGTATCTCTGCCTCCCACAAGCCCCCTAAGACCCATAGGTCCCCCACCAGCCTGGCTGTAGCTATGTGTATGCCACACAAACCCATAAGCTCCCCAGGGCCCCCTCCAACCAGCACATAGGTATCTGCACAACCACAACTCTTTAATTCCCCCAGGGATCCTTCCAGACCATGCATAGGTTTCTGTGCCCCTCACCAACTCCCTAAACCCCCAGGGACCACTACAGCTTGGACGTATGTGTCTGTGCTCACCACAACCCCCTAAGCCATCCAGGGACCTCTCCAGCTCGGATGTAGATATTTGTGTCCCCTATGAAGTCCCTAATCCCCACCGGAATCCCTCCAGCCTAGATGTAGCTATCTGTGCCCCTCACTACCCCTAAGCCCCAGCAGGGATCTCTACAGCCTCTATGTAGGTGTGATGCTCTGTGCATTACTCTGCGTGGCCACACGGCGTCACTGTTCCTCTATGAGAGAAATGCTCTGTGCATTACCCTGCGTAGCCACACAGTGTCATTCTTGCTCCATGAGGGAAATGCTCTGGGCATTACTGTGATGGAGTAGGGACTGTCTTTGTGGGGGATGGGAGAGTAGGGGGGTGACTTTAAGACCGGACACGTGCTCAGCCTGTAACGTGAGCTAGGCAGGGGGGAGGGGGTCAGCACCTTTGCCAGGGAAGCTGGACACAGGAAGGGGCCGGCTGGAGGGAGTTAGTTCAGTTTCGGTTTTGGTCTAGGTGGTTGAAACTCAAGGAATCCGAAACTGGGAGTTAAGTTTCCTGAACCTCCAGAAGGACTCGATTGAGGGGTCCTTTTGTGCCTCCAAACTCTGCTGTATCCTTCACTCCTGCTGTCCAATAAACCTTCTGTTTTACTGGATGACTGAGAGTCACCTTGTGTCCCAGGAAGAGAGGTGCAGGACCGGACACCCCTACACTCCGTGACAGACCCTCAACCATTCCGGGACCCTGTAGCCTGGACGTAGGTATCTGTGCCCAACCAACAAACACCTAAGACCCCTGTAGACCCCTCCATCCTGAGCTTAGGTATCTGTGCCCCCTCACAAGCCCCCAAGCTCACCAGGGACCTATACAGCCAGAACATTGTTATCTGTGCCCCATATAGACTCCATAAGCCCCCCAGGACACTCCAATGTGCACGTAGGTATATGTGCCCCTCAGAAACCCCCTAACCGCCCAGGAAACCCTACAGCCTGGATGTAGGTATTTGTACCCCCACAAGCCCCCTATCCCCCCGCCGGGACATCTACAATCTGGATGTAGATATCTGTGCCCCTCACAAAACCTCTAATCGCCTCTGGGACCGATACAGCCTGGACACACGTATCTGTGCCCACTCGAACCCCTAAGACCCCCTGGTACCCCTACAGCCGGGACACAGGTATCCTGGGCCCCCAAAAATCCCCTAAGACTCCCAGGATGCCTCCAGCCTGGACGTAGGTATCTATGCCCCCCATGCACCCCCTAAACACCACTGGGACCCCTAGATCCTGGAGATTGGTATCTGTGTCCCCCCAAAAACTCTCTAAGCCCCCCAGGGACCCCTACGGCCTGGACGTAGTTATCTGTGCACCTCAAGGCCCCTAAGATCCCTCGGACCCCTACAGCCTGGATGTAGGTGTGACGGTGCTCCCTGTGGGAGCCAGCTGAGGTCACTTAATCAGGGTGAACTGCAAACAAAACAGGGCAGACAAATCCCAAATGCTGGTGGTGATTTCAATACTTAGATTTACCAAGCCAGCACAAAGCAGCTTCTGTAGTACCTCACTGGTTACTTAGAAGTTTAAGCCACGCAGTTCCCTTAAAGTACCCAGCCTCAGGCCTCCGTCCAGACACACCTGTCAGATATGATGATGATTCCTGAAAATCTTACTTCATCATATAAAAGAAAAGATTCTTCCAATCCCAAAGGATCAGCCACATACTCAGGATCTATTACAACTTAGATCTTACCTAAAATACATGCTATAGCCAATTCTTATTAAGTAAGCTAAAATGTATTAGAAAAGAAAAGAGAGAGAATGTTGGTTAAAAGATTAATAGACATATAGACTTGAATTCAATTCTTGAGGTTCAGATACATAGCAGAGGTGAGCTTGTAGTAGCCAAAAGTCCTTTTTGAAATAGTCCACAGGGTATAGTCCAATTTCCATATTCGGGGTGGCTTCAGTCAGTGACTGGGGATCACAATCCTTGTGGCTTAAGGTTTCCCCGTCTTGAAACCCAAAGCAGATATGAGATGAAGAAGGATCGTGTCCCAGGCTTCTTATACATTTCCAGCAGCCTTTCCACCTGAGAAAACAATAGGCTTAGCTCTCCTTCCAAACATCCTGGCAATTAGTACAGGGTAATTTATTCATTAAACAGTTCAAATAGAGGTTACCACAACCTTCAAAGAGACACATAGACAATAATACTGTTTCACTCAAGTACCATCATAAATGTTAATATTCCTTTTTTGCTCTTTGAATTAAAATTATAGCAACAGACAAGACTTGTTTGCTTACTCACAAGACCTGAGCAAAAATCTCCTCTTCTACTTCTAACAATGCAGACTTGCATTTCAAAGCTCTGTTCATTTACATATCTTGCTAAGCAGTTCTTAAGGTTCACCCATGGGTCAGGTCAGTCGGTGAGGTGAGTTAATTAACTCTTTCTGGCCCTGTCACCTTTCAATGAGATATTAGATTATACTTATAATGTCACAGTGGTGGTGAGTCGACTGCTGCAGCTCCCCGTAGACTCTGCCTGCATCTCTCACCAAGCTGGAGTACAGCAGTCAAGGGGAGAGCACTCGATGTGTTGCATCTACACTAGACACGATATATCGACCCCGCTGGATCGATCGCTGCCCACCGATTCGGCAGGTGGTATAGACATATCCTGAGTATCTGGTGATCAGAGCTGGACCCCGGAGGGGGACACATTGAAGGAACTCAGGGGTTAAGGTGCCTCTATTGTCAACTGTCAGGGCTGCTGTGGCTCAGAGGAAGGTGCTTGACTACCTGGCAGGCTTAGGTGCCGCAAACCTGGGAGGCAGGAGAAGTGAAGCGGTCACGGTGTGCTTGGGGTGCTCGTGCTCCGAGCAGGGGTGAGCTGGGGCGAGGGGGGGTGCTGCAGGGCAGAGCGGGAGAGTTGCCACAAGAGGGGCGCCTCATGGTGGAGGTGGGAGCTGCCACGGGTGGGGCGCCTTAGGGCGGGGGCGCGGGGGAGGAGGGCGCAAGGTGGAAGTTTCGCCTACGGCATGAAACATCCTTGCACGGGCCCTGTCCCATGCCCTGCCTGCAGCCAGCCCTGCACCCCCTGCCCTGCCCTGCCCGCAGCCATCCTCTGTCTCCATCCAGCCCTGCACCTTCTGCCCTGCCCGCACCAGCCGCATCCTCCCTGCAATGCCTGCAGCCAGCCGCACAGCCAGCCCCTAACACACCCCCTGCCCTGTCTCCAGCCAACTCCTGCCGCTCCCCCTTGTGGCCCTGCCCAAAGCCAGCCAGCCCCCACACACCCCCAGCCTGCACCAGCCCTGCACCCCCTGTCTGCAGCCAGCCCCGCACCCCCTACCCTGTCTCCAGCCAACCCCTGATGCACCCCCCAGCCTGAAGCCAGCCAGCCCCGCATCCCTTGCCCTGCCTGCAGCCAGACCCTACCTCCAACCAACTCCATGTCCACTGGAGCCCTGCAGTTCCCAGGGCAGTAACGATGCACATCTGCTTCAATGAAGGGGGCAGGCAGCTGGGACCCACACATGTGCACACTCTTGGGTGACCAGATAGCAAATGTGAAAAATCGAGACTGGCGTGGGGGTAATAGAATCCTAGATAAGAAAAAGACCCCAAATTTGGACTGTCCCTATAAAATCGGGACATCAGGACACCTTAGCACACCCACAGGACTCCTAAGTTCTATTGCTGGGTTTCCTATTGGTTCCACTGCTGGTTGTTTTCCTTTTCCTGGGGGACTTTCGGCAAGTTGCTCCACACTCTAGGGCTCTGTCCCCAGCAGTCAAATGGGGATTTCATACCTTCCCGCTATTGGAAAGTGCTGGGAGAATCCCCCAGCAAAAGCTGCTCTGACAGTGCTAAGCAGCATCTGACCATTCAAGGTCAGAGCTCGGTACCTGGGAGGAGTGTTTGGCTCTGGGGTTTCACTTCAGCCCAGTCTAGAGAGAGGGGCCCAACCATGGAGTTTGGCTCAAGAAGACCAAGTGTCCAGTTTGTTAAGGGCGTTTTGAATTCCAACCCTGTGCTCCTAAGTGCTTGGTGTCAGTTGCAAATTTTAGAAGCATGCTCTCCACTGCATTTTCCAAATCATTCATGAAAATATTGAATAGTATCGGACCGCGGACTGATCCCTGTCGGACCCACTAGGTACACCCTCTCCATTGGACAGCCAAACATGGAGAAGGGCTCCTGGAGTCTGGGCTTTCAACCAGCTCTGCACCAACATTACACTGATTACAGCTGGACTGCATTTCCCTCGTTTGCTTGTGAGAATGTGCTACGGGATTGTGTGAAAAGCCTTAGCAACCCCAAGCTAGATCCCATCTACCATTTACCCACCTCCACCAGGCCCAAAACCCTGCCAAAGAAGGAAAGAGGATTGGTTTGGAATGATTTGTTCTTGACAAATCCATGCTCACTAGTCCTAAGAACCAAACTATTCTGTAGGTGCTGCTGACAAACTGAGTGCTTAAGAATGTACTGCAGGATCTCTCCAGCTATGGCAGTGAGGCTAGCTAGTCTGTAAGTCTCAGGGGTCTCTTTGTTCCCCATTTAGAGAAAGGTCCTGTCTTGTTCATGGATGGGAAGATGTTCTTTTTCAGGGATCTCAGACGAGAACTGGGGCACAGCACCTGGTTTGTCAAGGCCACAAAAAAGGAGGCAGGAACCTCTTCTCTCCTGCTGGCAAAGAACCCCAGGTACCTGAAAGACAGGGACTCACATCCCTGAATGGGCTTTTAAAAAGGCACTGGTTAAAGATTGGCCCCTACCATTTCTTGTTTCCACAGACTAGACATTTTAGCAAACTTTAGAATTCCTTGGTGCTAAACACTGTGAAACTCCCCTTTCTCCTTCACAGAGGGCTTTAACGCCCCTTATCTCACTCAGGCTCACAACTGCCCGGAGTTTGAGAACTGTCCCTGTTCCCATTGGACTGATGGAGGAGCCTGAGGTGCAGAGAAGGGAAGTGACCTACCCAAGCGCCTACACAGTAAGGTGGTGGCAAAGCCAGAAAGAGAAACCACCAGTCCTGACTCCTGTTCTAACAGACAATAACCCCCCCCAGAGGCAGGGATAGAGCTCAGGAATCGAGATGGTGGGGAAATTTCATTGAATTCATTTCTGTCAGAAAATCCCATTCAGGCTAATTCGGTTTGTTTCTCAAAATCATAACAAGTGGAATGAAAGTTCTTTGCAAAAATATTGTATTGCAAAACAAAAGCATCTCCTGTTTGTCAGAGTGTGTTAAATTGTCTCCTCGCACACAAAGAGGAGACACTTAGATCTCAAACATTAGATAAGATGCTTCAGTCTGAGCTAAGTCATTGCTGCTCTTAACAATTTCAAAATAAACAAATGCAAATAAAATAGACTATTTCAGCTATTCTATTACGTGTTAATCTGCTCTGAGTAAACGTGATAGGACACCTCATATTATGCCCTACTCCTAGTGACACTCTCCAATGGATCCCCATCCTCCACCCACCGTCAGGTAGGTAAGAGCGGATCATTATTATTTCTACTTGAAAGAGGGAGAAGCTAAGGCTGAAAAAGGAGAATTGACTTGTTTTAGGTCACACAGCCAGTCAGAGGCAGAGTTGGGAATAGGACCCAAGAGCCCTGATTTTCAAACTACCCATTGGATCTTGAATTTCAGACACTGAATGACCTGAATAAAGTGCTCTCAGATGAGCTCCAGACCAACAACAGTGACAGTAACTATTCAGAAAGTATTTGAGGAGAACTGCAATGTTAGAGAGAATCATGAACTGCTCAGAGACAACTAATGCAGAGAAGCGGCAAAATTCATCAAGCATAGAACTGGTTTTGACTTATAAAGAGAAAAACAAGGACCTGAGTCTCCTCCCTGTCAATAACCCCCGGCTCAGCCAATCAGGGTAGAGACTGAGGATGGGAGGCTGAGGGATCTCACCAGAGAGCCCAAAGGATGGCCCAGGTCACCAGTGGGGATCACTTCCCGAGCAATAGTTCAGCCTCACATTTTTGGGTAGACCTCCCACAGTGAGAACTGCAGAGCACTGCCCTGCAAAAAACTAAAAAAACCACACACACACTCTCTCTCTCCCCCTCCCTCCTGGTGTTGGGAGGGGAACAGGTAAAAGGACAAAGGAAGCAAGAGAAGAGAAAGGAGGGAGGGAGCGATGGAGGAAGAGGTGAAACAAAAAGGACAAACCCTAATGTCCCCAGTGATTCTAAGGGACAAAATCCCAGGTGCAGAATAAAATTCTGCCTCCTTAAGCTCGTGTTTTCCATGCCTCGAATTCGCCTGTCACCAGATGGATCAGACTGAACAGCTTTCAAACCTCCAGGAGGCTCTTACCTTCTAAACAGGGACGGCTGTTTTCTAGTAAAATCACTACAAGGGAAGGAGAAACCTCGAAAGAGGTTCCTCCTGGTGCTCACATCCGTGAACTCGAATACTCTCTCAGTCCTCAAAGAGAGACCTGGAGAAGGAGACTTGCTGAAGCAAAGCCACAGGGGTCTCTGAGGTTTCCCTGGCCCCACACCCCTGTCCTGCCTGGCTGATGTCAGCATCTCTCTGTGAGGTCACCACCTCCCCACCACCTTGGACCAATAAGTCTTAGGTCCCGCAAAAGGCCTTTTTGATGTCACTGCCACATCCCTCCTTTGCTGTGCCAATGTCCTGCCCCTGGCCTGGACCTTTGGAGGTCTGAGCTACTCCCTGTGGATCACCCCACTCAAGGAGCGTTCATTCTAGTCAGCAAGCCGGCTAGACAGGAAAACATCAGACGCTGCTCCCAATACTACACTCAGTTTTTCAGAAATTAGTCGACTTTCTGGCCACAAGAGACCATTAGATCATCTAATCTGACCCCCTGCATGTCACAGGCCTCCTGTATGACACAAGAGCTACTTTGGGGGCAAACACATTCAAGAAAGGCATCTAGTCTTCATTAAATGACATCAGGAGATGAAGAACCCACCCCTTTCCTTGGTAGCTTGTTCCTGTGGTGAATCATCCTCGCTGTTGACTATTTGTGCCTTAGTTGTAATAGGAGTTTGTCTCTTTTCACCTTCCAATCATTGGGTCTTGTTATGCGTTTCTCTGCTAGATTCAAGAGCCCTTTAATAACCAATCTTTTCTCTCCATTAAGGCACTTCAACACTTCAGCGTAGTCACCTTTCAATCTTCTTTTCATAAGCTAAACAGGTTGAGCTCTTTCAATAGCTCACTAGAAGGTATTTTTCTCCAGCCCTCAGAACATTTGGTAGCTCTTTGCTGCCCTAGCTCCAATTTCACAACATCTTTTTCAAATGAGGACACCAAAACTGAAAGCGTTTCCAATATCAGTCTCACTGATGCCATGTCACCTCCTGTGACGTTATTGACATAATCTGTAACTGTATAGATCACCGTTGCGACCACTGTTCTATATTTGCAGTCAATATTGTAGAAAGGTTGTTTTGTAAGGGGACTATGGAGAGGTTCTGATTGGCTGATTATAATGATGCTATCTCTAGATGTGTATCATTTTTGTAGTTGATGTTATGAATATTGGCTCTATGCTGCCCATATTTCAAACTTGTGCCATAATGGGGGACAAAACAGCTACCTTGTTAGAAGTGGCTTTTCCAATAGATGGAACCTGGGATTTAAACTCCCAATGATCGCACTGTGTTTGGGATCCATTTGAATTCCTCTCCCAGGTCTTTGACACTTTCATCTCCACTCATAGCGACTCTGATAGAGGATTAAAGAAGTCAAAGCATCATCTCCAAGCACAGACAACGGAGAATGCTTCATCACATGACACTTTGAGAAGTGGCTGGATAGAACGTGATGAAGATAAACTCTACCTGGCTCAGACAAAAGATAACAGTTGTGCAGTGATGAGGAAGGAGGGAATCTCTGAGTCACCCGTCCACGGTCGTGTCTTCACAGTGCTCCCAAGCTGGAGAGTGAAGAACCCCCTCGGTCCCACCGTGAGACTGAGGAACAGGAGGCCTGTCACCCCCATTCCTGCCGTCCTGCATTCCTGGTGTCCAGCATCCCAGAGGGCCTCCGTGCCAGCAACGAAACCCAACCGTCGTCTGGACTCCCCAGTGCTAATCCTCAACGGTTCTAAATCAGCGGGAGAGTGGAAGGTCCTGGGTGTCGCTCCGGCACCTGGGATCCACTGCACCTGAACAGTGGGGAAAGGTTTCTGTGTTGGGGCATTGTTTAGTGTTTTCTAGTTTCCAAGGGAGGGTTTATGGGCCTGAGCGTTAAGCTCCCAAACCCAGTCACTGTTTCATTGTATTCATTAAGTTTGCATTTTCCCCTGTTCCCCCAGCTTTCTGTACCTTTACCCTGACTACACTTACCTTTGTTTGTGCCAAACCACCTTGTCTCCTCTTTATTTTATTTACACCTCAGAAGGAGGGAGGCAAAATCCACTGGTGATAGAGACAGGAGGGAGTCGAGTTTGTATCTCCTGAGAAAAGGGGCTTTTTCCTTTCCTATTTCTCCCCTACCATTTCTAACATTTTCCTATGAAGCGTTGCCTTATTCAGCTTGAGGAAACATTAGCTTTTAAGATAAAAACTACGAAATACAGAACTAGAGACATTTTTTAGAAATCTGGGATTTAGACATTTCATTTAAAGCAAGGGGGTGGGGTGTTGGAGTTTCTGAGAAGGTTTTTGTTTGCAAGAAGCAACATTGTTGTGTCTGTTATTGTACCAAGTGGGGAGATGGTTGTCTATAAAGGAAGAGGCAAGACTAAATGCATCCAGTGAGAGTGAGATTTGAACCCATGCATGCAGAGAACAAGGGATTAGTAGTCCATCACCTTAACCACATGGCCACCTCATCTGAGCTGTAATAAAAGGGACAGGAGGAGAAATCTAAGGCCAACAGAGATAGGGACACGAAGGAGTTTTTAAATACTAAGCGTAATCAGGGTCTGAATGAGCTCCCCCCTCACATCTAGTGAGGAGCTGAGGAAAGACTTCACGAACAGCCCGTGTTTGCATAGACACACCTACTCTGCCTAGCTATGCAGCATGATGGGGCCGCTTCCCCAAAATGACCAGTTTGGGATGGTCTTGGGTTACAAATCACTTTAGGATTGAGTGGAATAAAATGTTATTCTCCTTCCTGTATGAGTGAAGGGCAGCAGAACAGACCTAGTCCATCCTGATGGAGGGGTAGATGGGTGAGGAATAGCTTTTATTGGACTGCAGAGAAGGATTGAGGACATCACGCTAAAACACTGGTCCCCAGATATTTCACATTGTGCCCTCTTAGCCATGGTTGTGGCCCCTCGGAAGCCACGGTCGAGAACCGGGGCTGGGAGTGGGGCTGTTGCTTGCTGGGGAGAGGGATGCGGACAGGGGCAAGAGGGTCATCGCTGGGCTGGGAGCCAGAGGCCCAGACTGAGGGTGGGATTGGGGAAGAGCTGGGACAGAGTGGGGCTGAGTGGGGCTTCCTCCCTGCCCTCCATGGGGGCTGACTCAGGCCCTGAGGTGCCCCCATGAATGTTCCTTTGTGTCTCCCTAGGAGTCATAACCCACATTATGGGGACCACTGAACCCTACTCGCTAAGCAGGGGCTAGTGATGCCAAAGCCCAAGGAAAGGGAGAACAAGTGTGGGGGCCCCAGCACCAGAACCATGCACCCCCTTCTGTCTGTGGCTCTGCCCCCTTCCACCCACAGCCCCATCCACTATCACCTCTGTTCCACCCCTTCCCCCACCAGCCCCACCCTGTCACTCCTTTACCCCTGCCCCGCTGCGGCCCTGAGACCAGAGAAGCTCCGTACCCCTGCTGCAGCCCCTGGGCCATAGCAGGGAGTGGGAGCTCCTCCAGCCCTGGGGCTGACATAGAGGAGACTTTTGCAGGGTGGCCTAATTTGGCCGGGGTCCCAGTCATGGGTCCCACTGTCCCCTTGGTGATGCAAGGTTTGGGGAGACTGAGCCCCCCCGACCTCCATTACGTGCCGCCTAGGCTACCGCTGCTCAGTGTGGGGCCAGTCTCCCTGTGTTTTCTGCTGCTTGTGCTGGGGAGCCTGGCCGGCACTAGGGGTGGGGCCCCCAGCAGCCACCCAAGGCTCCAGGGGGTCAAAGGGCACCGTGTGGCAGTGCAAAGGTGCTCACTGCTCTCCCCTGCCCCAATGCTCCTCCATGGGCCCATAGAGGGTTGGGGGGAGTGAGGAGCAACACTATGTGCTCCATGCGTCCTGGTCACTTTCCCCACCTGGGCTGTGCTGTGAGGGGAGCATCAGAAGCTGCTGCTCTCTGCCCTCCCCTTATGCAGCCCAGCTGAGGAAAGTGACCTGGATGCAGGGAGCTCGGATGACGTCACTTCTCATCTACCCACCTCCACAATCCCTAGGGGTACCCGGAGGAGCAGCATCCCAGGGAGGAGCAATGCTAGCTACTCCATGCACACAGATCACTGTCCGCACGTGGGTGCAGGAGGGGGCGCAGGGGTTGGGGACAAAAGAGCGGGGGAAGGGGTTGTTGTGAAGGGGGTGCAGGAGAGGGGCAGTGGCTGGTGGCACAGGAGGGGGTGCAGGGGTTAGGGGTGAAGGGAATTCAGGAGGGGGCAGTGGCTGGTGGCACAGGAAGGGGTGCAGGGGTTAGGGGTGAAGGGGGTGCAGGAGAGGGTCAGTGGCTGGTGGCACAGGAGGGGGTGGAGGGATTAGGGTGAAGGGGGTGCAGAAGAGGGGCAGGGGTTGGGGCGCAGTGGTTAGGGGTGAAGGGGGTGCAGGAGAGGGTCAGTGGCTGGTGGCACAGGAGGGGCTGCAGAGGTTAGGGGTGAAGGGGGTTCAGGAGAGGGGCAGTGGCTGGTGGCACAGGAGGGGGTGCAGGAGTTAGGGGTGAAGGGGGTGCAGGCGAGGGGCAGTGGCTGGTGGCACAGGAGGGGGTGGAGGGGATAGAGGTGAAGGGGGTGCAGGAGATGGCAGTGGCTGGTGGCACAGGAGGGGGTGCAGGGGTTAGGGGTGAAGGGGGTGCAGGAGAGGGGCAGGGGCTGAGGCGCAGGGGTTAGGGGTGAAGGGGGTGCAGGAGAGGGGCAGTGGCTGGTGGCACAGGAGGGGGTGTAGGATTAGGGTGAAGGGGGTGCAGGAGAGGGGCATTGGCTGGTGGCAAAGGAGGGGGTGCAGGGGTTGGGGCGAAGGGAATTCAGGAGGGGGCAGTGGCTGGTGGCACAGGAAGGGGTACAGGGGTTAGGGGTGAAGGGGGTTCAGGAGAGGGGCAGTGGCTGGTGGCACAGGAGGGGGTGCAGGAGTTAGGGGTGAAGGGGGTGCAGGCGAGGGGCAGTGGCTGGTGGCACAGGAGGGGGTGGAGGGGATAGAGGTGAAGGGGGTGCAGGAGATGGCAGTGGCTGGTGGCACAGGAGGGGGTGCAGGGGTTAGGGGTGAAGGGGGTGCAGGAGAGGGGCAGTGGCTGGTGTCACAGGAGGGGGTGTAGGATTAGGGTGAAGGGGGTGCAGGAGAGGGGCATTGGCTGGTGGCAAAGGAGGGGGTGCAGGGGTTGGGGCGAAGGGAATTCAGGAGGGGGCAGTGGCTGGTGGCACAGGAAGGGGTGCAGGGGTTAGGGGTGAAGGGGGTGCAGGAGAGGGGCAGTGGCTGGTGGCACAGGAGGGGGTGTAGGATTAGGGTGAAGGGGGTGCAGGAGAGGGGCAGTGGCTGGTGGCAAAGGAGGGGGTGCAGGGGTTAGGGGCGAAGGGAATTCAGGAGGGGGCAGTGGCTGGTGGCACAGGAAGGCGTGCACGGGTTACTGGTCAAGGGGGTTCAGGAGAGGGCAGTGGTTGGTTGCACAAGAGGGGAGTATGGGAGTTAAGGGCAAAGGGGACACAGTGTAGGGGTTAGGGCACAGGAGGGGGCAGGAGTTGGGGTGAAGGAGGCACAAGGGTTGGGAGTGCCGGAGCTAGGGGGTAAAGGGAGAGGGGGATCGTCTAAGGGTGATGGGGAAGTGCCAAAGTCTAAGTTTTACCCAGGGCACCATTTCTCCTAACGCTGATCCTTGGTAACATTTCTTGCTGGGATGGGGAGGGGAGAGAGATGAGGCGTTTTCTCTCTGTTTCTTTTCTCTCCATTTTTTGCTCCTTCCTTCAATTCCAGAATCCTCCCTTGTGTTTCAGACTATGCACTGACGCCCTCCCAACCCCAGGCCTCTGGAGCCTTTGGAGCAGAAAGATCCCAGGAGCTGAGGGTGAATCCAGGAGTGAGTAGCTGGCAGGAAGGAGTCCTAGCAGTTCTTCTGGGAGCACAAGTGAGGAATGACTCCCGCTTCCCTAGATTCTCCCCATGGGAACAGGGAGGGTTGTGTGATAAATTCCTGTAACTCTTCTGCCCCTCTGAGTTGGCAGAAACAAGGGCTGGGTTCAGTATCTAGGGGTTCTGCTTCAATAAAACAATACAAAACTGGCTCGAGCCCCCACCCAGTGACCTGGGACAATTACACATCACCCCCCTGGGTGCCTCTAGGAGGCAATACTTCCCCTCTTGCAAGCAGGGAGTCTGAGTCGCTCCACTCCACCAGCCATTCCATGAACCGCTCCAGTGGTCCCTGCAAACTGCTCTGCTGGGGCAGCAAAGAGCCACCAAATGTTCTGAGGGCTGGAGAAAAATGCCTTCTAGTGAGTAGTGAAAGAGCTCAACCTGTTTAGCTTATCAAAAGAAGATTGAAAGGTGACTTCACTGAAGTGTTGAAGTGCCTTCAGGGAGAGAAAAGACTGGGTATTGAAGGGTTCTTTAATCGAGCAGAGAAAGGCATAACAAGACCCAATGGCCGAAAAGTGAAAAGAGAAATTCATATTACAAATAGGGCGCAAAAATTCAGCAATGAGGATGATTCACCACAGGAACAAGCTACCAAGGAAAGTGGTGGATTCGCCATCTCCTGATGTCATTTAATGAAGACTAGATGCCTTTCTTGAATGTGTTTGCCCCCAAAGTAGCTCTTGTGTCATACAGGAGGCCTGTGATATGCAGGGGGTCAGATTAGATGCTCTAATGGTCTCTTCCGGCCATAAAGTTGACTAATTTCTGAAAAACAGAGTGTAGCATTGGGAGCAGCGTCTGATGTTTTCCTGTCTAGCTGGCTTGCTGCCTAGAACGAACACTCCTTGAGTGGGGTGATCCACAGGGAGTAGCTCAAACCTCCAAAGGTCCAGGCCAGAGGCAGGACATTGGCACAGCAAGGGAGGGGTGTGACAGTGACATCACAAAGGCCTTTTGCAGGACCTCAGACTATTGGTCCAAGGTGGTGGGGAGGTGGTGACCTCACAGAGAGATGCTGACATCAGCCAGGCAGGACAGGGGTGAGGGGCCAGGGAAACCTCAGAGACCCTTGGGGCTTTGCTTCAGCAAGTCTCCTTCTCCAGGTCTCTCTTTGAGGACTGAGAGAGTATTTGGGTTCACAGACGTGAGCGCCAGGAGGAACCTCTTTTGAGTTTTCTCCTTCCCTTGTAGTGATTTTACTAGAAAACAGCCTTCCCTGTTTAGAAGGTAAGAGCCTCCTCGAAGGAAGGGGTATCATAGGGTTGTCACAGTTCAGATGCCAATGCCCCACCGCCCCAACTGTAAGGAAGCTCCTGCCACCTGCTCTGTGTTTGCAGAGCGGGAGAGAGCAGCATCCACGGCAGAGATTTGCTCCTGGCTGCTGGAGCAGAGCAGCAGGCTTAGCTGTCAGAACTTCCTGGAGCTATGAAAGGGGAGGGTCCCATGGCTCTGCAGCAGAATGCAGGGCAGGCGAGTTCACGGCAGGCATTATGGGATACTGGAGGAGGCCAGTTATGGTTATATAATGAACGGCAGCATCTACACTGGCACTCTGTCCCTTTAAGTTTGCTGCAAAAAGCTCTAGGCCTCTCATCGAAGTGGTTTTATTTTGTCACCAAAACAGGGCAGTTTTGTCACCAGATGTGGCATTGCAGTGTGTACACCAGCCACGAGCTGCCAACCGAAGGTGGTCAGACACTGTGTTTTAACCAGATGCAAGCACCATGGCTTAGCTGACTAAAGCACTTGCCCTGTAAGCAGGAGATCCTGGGTTCAGGTCCCTAGGGGAGTGGCTTGTGGGGTACATGGTATTGGCTACTGTCAGAAGACAAGATTCAGAGCTAGATGGGCCTTTGGCCTAGCCCAGTGTGGTTTTTCTTATGGTTTAAATTATGCTCAGAGCCACTGATAATAGAGTTATTGAAAGTTTGGGAGATAAGAGCTGATAGGACAGTGGTCCAGTCCCCTCGCAGCTGACCCCCTCCCTCTGAGACAGGGGCAGGTCTGAGCTCTCGCACCAAATGCTCATTGTGGCTTCCAGAATCTGTGGGCAGCTCATTTAATTTGCATTGAGGGTTGAGTCCTGCTTTGTGCCCAGTGTCTGAGAATGAAAATCCTAAACCGCTCTTTGAAACAACAAAAGCAGCAGGACGTGTTATTGTCCCTGCCCCAAAGCAGACAAACCAATGGAGAAATGCCACTGAGTCCACGGTAATACTCCACTGCCATTTTACCTTTTTTGCTTGCTAAACTCCCTCCCAACCTTGTGGGGTCCCAGACCCCGGTACTGAGCCTGAGCTGAGATGTCTACACTGCAAATTTACCACCCCACGGCCCAAGCCCCAGGAGCCGGAGCTGGCATGGGGCAGCCCTGGATGTTTCATTGCAGTGTGGACATAGCCTAGCATTATGTCTACACTGCCATTAGCACACCCAAGTCACTATTCTCAAACCCTGGGTCAGCTGATTCAGGCTTGTGGGGCTTGTGCGACAGGGTAATAAAATTACAGTGTAGACACTTGGGCTTGAGCCCAGCCTCTGAGACTCCACAAGGGGTGAGGGTCTCCGAGCCTGGGCTCCAGTCTGAGCCCAAATGTCTAAACTGCAGATTTTAGCCTCACAACCTGAGCCCCAGGAGCCCAAATCAGATCATCCAGGCTAGCCAGGCCACAGGGATTTTATCTCAGTATAGCTCCACTCTCAGGGTACGTCTACATTGCAATGCAAGCCCAGGGTTAGCAGAAGTCATGTCAGCAGCCCCAACACATAAACCTAAACTATGAGGAAAAGACCCACCCACAAATAAGCTGGGCAGTGTCCTTCTCCCTAAGGTTCGTAAGTCCAGCAACCAAAAGTCATTTAACATGAGCCATCTCCTCTCTGCACCCCACTCACAGCTCTTGTCCTTAGTCAGTGCAAGCCCAGAGGTGCCTCTGTAGAGTTCATCTGCCATCCTGGGTGGAAAAGGGGGAAATAAGAAGGCTCCGTACTCACTATGTTGTCTAGGGACTCACTCACCCCTCCACAGCCACCCTGTCCTAAAGTTGGTCTAACACATAAATTTTAGCATGAGGACTCAAGCCCCAGCCCACTTGGCTTTGGAACCAATGTCCCCTGCCTAGCAAGTGCTATTGAATTGAGGGTGAGTCCCTCCATCTGGGTCTGCCAAGCACAGTTCTGCTGCCCTCGATTCACACAACAAGGACAACAACCCTTTATTTCTCCTGTCCCAATAACAAGGAGACTGGGAATCCAACACCAGCCAAAAGTGATCATTTTGGCAAGCAACCCAACTTATTCCCAACATACTGCAAAATCCACATGAAGACTCATACACGAAACCTTGCAAGAAAATCTTCCTGAGGGGGTCTGAAGCACCTGCTGCTGCGGGGAAGGAAGGAGCTGTGGGTTGAGATTGAGGGGCACTGGGAATAGGAGGGGGTTGTGGGTTGGGACAGAGGAGAAGGGTGAAGAGGAGCAGGCTCTGGTTGGGAGTGAGGAGCAGTGAGCATAGGAGGGACTGAGGGTTGGGACTGAGGGGCACTGGGCAAAGAGGGGACACGGCTTTAGGCTGAAGAGTATCCTCATTTGGGGATCCAGCAGAACAGGGGAAGGCAGCAGGTGATTCTAATTCCATAGGGATATTTTGTTTGTGTGCGTGCAGGGCAGGAACATGCTATATCCCCAGAGGCCTTTATTCCTCCAGCCTGCAAGGACAGAGGGGCTGTCAGGAAGTTGCCGCTTCAATCCCCCACACACAAAGGCCCTTCTTAGAAAAGGCAAAATCCTGAAGAGAAAAAACATCAAAGAAGACTCCAGAAAGACAGATTTTTAAGATATAATGAGTAGTTTATTACCTGACCAGGGACTTAAACCCTCAGATTAAAAATCTGATACTTTACCAACTGAGCTAGTCAGACTCACAAACAAATACAGCAAGTTGGTGCAGAGGAGAAACTAGTCAAGGAAACGAAAGCAGGATACAAAAGGGGAAACCTGCTGCTCTCTCTGGCCTGGTCAACACTACGAGTTTATGTCACATTAACCCTACATCCGTCTGCACAAAAAAGCCCTTTATATTGATATAAAGGGCTCTTAATACCGGTATCTGTACTCCTCCTTGATGACGAGTAGTGCTGAAATCAGTATTGCCATGTCAGATCAGGGTTAGTGTGGCTGCAATTTGACGGTATTGGTCTCTGGGCGCTATCCCACAGTGCACCATTGTGACTCCTCTGGACAGCAATCTGAACTCGGATGCACTGGCCAGGTAGACAAGAAAAGCCCCGTGAACTTTTGAATTTCATTTCCTGTTTGCCCAGCGTGGAGCGCTGATCAGCACAGGTGACTATGCAGTCCCAGAATCAAAAAAGAGATCCAGCATGGACTGTTCGGGAGATACTGAAGCTGATCTCTGTATGGGGAGATGAATCTGTTTTATCAGAACTCCGTTCCAAAAGACGAAATACCAAAACATTTGAAAAAATCTCCAAGGCTATGATGGACAGAGGCCACAATAGGGACTCAACGCAGTGCTGAAACTTAAGGAACTGAGACAAGCGTACCAGAAAGTCAAAGAATGAAATGGACGCTCATGGAGGGAGGGGTGACTGAGGATTGTAGCTATCCCACAGTTCCCGCTCTCTCCAAAAACCATTTGAATTCTTGGCTGAGTTCCCAAAGCCTGAAGGGTCAAAAACATTGTCGCGGGTTGTTCAGAGTATATGTCGTTCCCCCGCCTCCTGCCCCCATGAAAGCAAAGGGAAAAAAATCCTCTCTCACCTTTTTTCAGTGTCACTGTATGTCTACTGGATGCTGCTGGCAGATGTGGTGCTGGAGCACTACACAGCAGCATCCCCTTCCCTTCCCTTGCGGACGGCAGACGGTACAGTAGGACAGGTATCCATCATCGTCGTCCCGTGAGTGCTCCTGACTGGCCTCGGTGAGGTCGGCCGGGGGTGCCTGGACAAAGATGGGAATGACTCCCAGGTTCATTCATAGCAGCTGGAGGCTGCGCTCCCCTCCCCCCTTTGATCCCTGCTTGCAGAAGCAATAAAGTCAGTGTTGTTTCAAATTCCTGCATTCTTTATTACTTCATCACACAAATGGGAGGATAACTGCCATGGTAACCCAGGAGGGGTAGGGGAGGAGGGAAGCAATGGGTAGGGTTGTTGCAGCGGCACCCACTAGAATGGCATGCAGCTCATCATTTCTGCGGGATCTCTAGGGCTCTGACCTGGAGCGCCCGTTTGCCCCTCTGGTTCTTTAGTAGGCTTGCCTGATAATCTAGGCAGAACTGACTCTCCATTAGACAAAACTTAAAGAAGAGAATGACCTGGGGAGTCATTCCTATTTTTGTCCATAAGCCCGTGGCCGACCCCATCGAGGCCAGCCAGGAGCACCCATGACAGCAGCAGATGGTGCAGTATAACTGGTAACTGTCATTGTCAACTTGCAAAGCAGCAGACGGTACAGTAGGGCTGGTAACCATCTTTGCTAACTTGCCAAAAGCAAGGGGATGCTGCTGTGTAGCACTGCAGTACCACGTCTGTCAGCACTATAAAGAAGACATACGGTGACAGTGAAAAAAGGCTGAACGGGCTCCATGGTTGCTGTGCTATGGCGTCTGCCCGGGCAATCCAGGGAAAAGGGCGCAAAATGATTGTCTGCTGTTGTTTTCATGGAGGGAGGATTGAGTGATGACATTTACCCAGACTCACTCATGACACTATTTTTGCCCCATCAGGCATTGAGATCTCAACCCAGAATTCCAATGGGCAGGGGAGACTGCGGGAACTATGGGACAGTTACCCACAGTGCAACGCTCTGGAAATTGTATAAAGTCGAGGACACAGGCCCATACTAAGCACATTAATTCGGCGGTGTGCGTCCATGTACCAAGGCTAGCATCAATTTCCCTGGCCAGGCCCTTTGGAGGTTTGAGCTACTCCCTGTGGTCACCCCACTCAAGGAGCGTTCGTTCTAGGCAGTAAGCTGGCTAGACAGTAAAACTGCAGACGCTGCTCCCAATGCTACACTCAGCTTTTCTGAAAACTAGTATCTGTAAAATTAGTCTACTTTCTGGCCAGAAGAATCCATTACAGCATCTAATCAGACCCCCTGCATATCACAGGCCTCCTGCATGACACAATAGCTACTTCTGGGGGAAAGGCATCTAGTTTTCATTGAATGACTTCAGGGGATGGAGATTCCACCACTTTCCTTGGTAGCTTGTTCCTGTGGTGAATCATCCTCGCTGTTGACTATTTGGGGCTTAGTTGTAATATGAATTTGTCTCTTTTCACCTTCCAATCATTGGGTCTTGTTATGTCTTTCTCTGCTCCATTCAAGAGCCCTTTAATACCCTATCTTTTCTCTCCATTACGGCACTTCAACACTTCAGTGAAGTCACCTTTCAATCTTCTTTTGATAAGCTAAACAGATGTATCTCTTTAAATAGCTTACTAGAAGGCATTTTTCTCCAGCCCTCAGAACATTTTGGTGGCTTTTTGCTGCCCCAGCTCCAATTTCACAGTATCTTTTTCAAATGAGGACACCCAAACTGGAGACAGTATTCCAATATCAGTCTCACTGATGCCGTGTCACCTCCTGTGATCTTATTGACGTAATCTGTAACTTTATAGATCACCATTGTGACCACTGTTCTATATTTGCAGCCAATATGATAGAAAGGTTGTTGTGAAAGGGGTCTATGGAGAGGTTCTGATTGGCTGATTATAATTATGCTGTCTGTAGATGTGTATCATTTTTGTAGTTGACTTTATGAATATTGGCTCTATGCTGTCTGTATTCAAACTTGTGCTATGCTTCCGAGGAACACCCCAGCCAGACAAGTTGGTGTCAGTTCTGCCTAGCCTGCTTGATGGCCCATTAAGGACCATCAGCTCTACAATCAACCCATTGAGAGAAGGTAGATATGCCTTGTGGCTCAACAAGGTATGCAGGGACCTGCCTATGGACAAAACTCAAAGGTTTTTCTATGCCACGTGCTGGATAGAGTGTCCTTGGGACAAAGAAAACAAAGACCACATGGCAAGAGACTGTAAAAGGCTGATGCCTCGTCTCCATCTTGTCTTCAGTCCTGCTTCATACCTCTGAAGGGACTTTGCTACAAACTGAAGCTCTGTACAAGGGACTGAATGACCCATCCCAGCTGTGGATGGACTCCAGAGACTTGATTTGAACGTGCAGTTTATTC
Organism: Gopherus flavomarginatus; assembly: GCF_025201925.1. NCBI lineage: Eukaryota > Metazoa > Chordata > Testudines > Testudinidae > Gopherus > Gopherus flavomarginatus. The sequence continues at coordinate 53,377,034 of NC_066622.1, read as the reverse complement.
CATCACTGCTACAACCCTGAACCAAGAACTTTGCCATTACTGTATGTGAATGGTTAAAATTCATGTGCATATTATATAACAACCTGGTCTATGGATTGTGCCAGCTCTTTTCCAGACCCAAAGTCCACAGTATAATCAAGGGACCAGAAGCCTAGCAAATCGTGACCAGCTAAAAGAAAGCTGGGTAAACAGAAAGCCTTGCTTGCTAAGATAGGCTTGGTCAGCAAATTGCCAGGTGTTGGAGCTAAGAACTAAAGAATTGTATCTTATTCAGAGTTGCAGATTGAACAAAGAATCCCTGTTCCTATTGTGTAAGTCTCTTCTGTAGGGAGACGTTCTTCCCAGAGATCCAACCTTGAGTTTATGAAAAGTTGGCAGATGTCAATATAAGATATGGCATCCTTCCACCTCCCTTCCCAGGGACCAATGTCTTGCCTTCAGACACACAGAAAACAATATTTATTGCCATATACTTTCACTGTTTCTTTGCTTTAAACCCTAGGAATGTACCTGGAGGACAATCAAAGGAGTTGCTCCTTTCCTATGGACCTCAAATCAGAATTCAGCATAGATATTTTATACTAATAACATTTTATCAAAGTATTCATGAAATGTTAACTTGCTAACTTGAGACCATGGGCTGAGACATTATGTAACCTGTTAACCTTTGGCTACTGTGCTTATCATGTCTTGCTGCAAAACCTATCCCAGAGTTTGGAACTCCCTACCCCGTCTCTTTCCCCCACCCATGGAAAATCTATGTATTCTATTGTAATCAATTAACAGTGTCTCTGAGCCTAATAAGCAAGGTGACACTCTGCCAGTTCTGTGTGTAATAAACTCCTATTCTTGCCCTCTACATGGTGGAGATTTATGTCCTTCACAGACACCTGCTGAACAAAGAGGAGATTCAGCATCCAGCTTGGCTGAATGTGTCTTCTCTCCCCACAGCTTGGTGATCTTCTGAGGAAATGGAGAACACTGCCTTTGCCTAGCTGCACATTGCTTGCAAAAGAAACAAGTCTTTTTGGTGGCAAGTGTTGAAAGGAGCCATTAGACAAATGTGGAGACAGGAAAAATGTCCCCCAACTCAACTGGCATCTGTGGATGCTGAAGTCACAACACAAAGTGCTAAACAGTATATGAGCACAGGCTGGTGTCAGAAGAGTCTCTACCAAAGCCTTTTAGACCAGCAGGGGCCTCTCTGTGTGCAGAACTCCTGGTAGTGTGATGGCTGCAGGCAGTGGAGAACTCTATTTTGGCATCTCTTTGTCACTGAACATCTACAGAGGCTGTTTAAAGGTCTTTAGATAGTGATCTTTGGGAAGAGCTGGCTGAAGTGTCTTCCTAGTAACCAGAAGATCCTGGCTTGGCCTGCCAGTTCCTCCGTGCAAGTCTTGAGGGAAATGGGGAATGTCTGTAGTTTGGAATTTGCAGGTGTTGTCCTGGACCATCAAAGGGAACAGTTGCAAGTGTTCTCTCAAAGCAGGCACCATGGCTTGGGTGGCTAAAGCACCTGTCTAGTAAACAGGAGATCCTGGGTTTAACTCCCAGTAGTACCTTCTTCTACGGGTTTTGTCTCCTCTGCTCACATTTTCCTGTGTCTTTCTAGGAAACAGAAGAGACTTCCCTTGCTATCCAAGTCATTGCTTGCTAAGGAAAAGGCTTCTTTGGAGAGAAACATTGGAAAGAATCAAATCACAAGCCTGGAGTTGATGAAAAGGCTGCTGTGACTGGCATTGGCATGGTGGTTGCTTTGACTGCAATTGCTGCAACACAAAAGCCTGCACCACACGTCCTTGTGATTCGCTGGGGATGTCCACACACAGATATCATGTCATCTTCCTTTTGATTGTCACTGATGAAAAATGGAGCTGCTGGGAGAAAAGTCCCAGAGACACTTGCCAGGTAAAGTAGAGGTTAGAGATGCAGCACCCAGTGGTGCGTTGCCAAATCTGTCCACTCCTCCCACTTTTTGGTCAATATTTTGAGGAAGCAGAGAAGATTGCCTCTGCCTTGCAGTGCAAATGCTTCCAAAAGAAACCAGTCATTTTTTCTGACAAGTGTTGGAAGAGGCACCTAAGAAATGTGGAGACAAGGAAAAGGTCATCGTAACTCAACTTGCATCCATGACTCTTGAGGCCACAACGCAGAGCACTGAGCACTGTACGACCACAGCTGGGGACAGAAGGGCCTTTTTCAAAGGCATTTTCCACTAGCAGGGTCTTCTTTGTTCACAGAATTTCTGATAGTTTGATGTCTGCTGGCACTGGAGATCACTATTTTGGCATCTCTCTTTCTGTCTCAGTGAGCACCCGCTGTGGTTGTTGAAAGTCTGTGATGGGATCTATGAGATGCAACTGAACAGTGGGACCCGTGAGCCCTTTGTCCCACCACCTGGGCTCCCTCTCACACGTGTGATGCTGAGACAAGCTGTGAATCTCTGGCAGATATTGCACTTACACAGACATCCGTAGGTAGGGACACAGCCAACTGAATTACATGAATGCTTCTGCAGCCACTCATAACACTAATGATAGAAAGTCGCCCCCCCCTACAGCTCTGCAGCCTTGCACCCCTGGATCATACCATCTTGCCTTAATCAGAAGCCTGATCAGTGTGAGTTTATTACACAGGGTCCACCCCTCTCTCACTGTGAATAGTACATGAACCAGCCTTGTAATGGAGCTGAGATTTCCAGGAACTTCAAGCAAAATACACCAGTTTAAGTAGAGGATAAAACAGATTTATTAACTAAAGAAAGATGGAGTTTTAAGGATTATAAGTGGTAGGAATAAAAGATCAAAGTAAATTACCATGGAAATTAAAGATAAATTCACAATCTAAACTTTACACCTTATTACACTAGGGCGTAGTTCAGTTATGCACACAGCAAGGCTTAATGCTCGAGCTGCTAAACACATGCTGGGCAGGCTTAAGGTCGGGCTCCCCATGGGAGGAGAGAAGAAGACTCGGCCCCTGGAGGGGCAGGCTGGGGCTTCCTGGATCCCATTTGCTCACAGCCAGCGCCCTGCCCCCACTCCCAAGTCATCCATGGCGCCCCCAGGTCGGCCAGAATGGAGCAGCAGTTTTCACTGCACTACCTCCACTTATGGCTTACAGGCAACTCCCAGACTCACCACAGTCCACCATCTCGGCCAGAAAGGAGCCCACTCAGCCTCACCATTGCTGCTTTTCCTTCCCCCCAGAACCCCGCTTCTCCTGGGCTGCAAGGAGCCATCCCTGGGATGCCAACAGGCAGCCACAGGGGTCTGTCTCCCAGCAGCCAACCGCACCTGCATGGGTTCAGCCCTCAGAAGGGCAGGTGGGGGTTTCCTGGATCCCAGTTGCTCACAGCCAGCCCAGCCTCCACCTCTAAAACCATCAGTCATGCCCTCAGGTTGGCCATAAAGGAGCCGCCATTCTCCACTTGGACTCAGCTTTGCTTGTTTTCCTTTCACCCAGAACCTCCCTTCTTCTCCTGGGCTGCAGGTAGCCACTCCTGGGAAGCCAAGAGGCAGGCACAGGATTCTACCTCCCAGCAGCCAACCACACTTCCCCAGGCTTTGCAGAATGAAGGGTGGTGCTCTACTAACCCCACTTAGCCGCACAGCTTCTTCCCTTCCTTCCTCAGCTCAACTTTCCTCTATTGCCCCATTCCTGCCTCACTTCCTCCTTTGGCCAGTCAGGCAAAGGAGCCCAGCAGGAAGTGAGAGCCTCTATAGGCCAACCTCCAACAGCAGAGGTGGCCAAGCCACAAGCCTCCAAATGGTGACTGGCCTAACTACTCTAGGTTCTCCAGCCTGACACCAAGGTGCTTTCTCCACTGCTGTCAGCATCCTCTGTCATGCAGGGGTTGGAGTTATCCCAGGGACAGACCAATAGGAGGAGTGCCCTTTCTGAACAACAAGGGAATGTGGGAAAAGGAAACCAGCATGTTTCTGCCTGGTTTTGAGCCAGGGACCTTTTGCGTGTTAGGCAAATGTGATAACCACTACACTACAGAAACTCCACCTACTGAATGGCTACTCACTCTGGCACAGACTGATGTACAAATCTAGAGAATGTGGTGGTAGTACCTCGATAGGTCAGCTGGCAGGGCAGAGGACTGGAGCCAGCACTCAGGAAGTCGTCCCTACTTCGCCCGTGTGACTGCAGCTTGAGGGAGAGCTTCTTTTTCTTCTCCTTGCTGACAAAGAGCAAGAGAAGAATGAAAGTTCAGGTGGGCCAACTCGGTGCAGGAACTGCTGCACTCTCACGAAACATCCCACTCGTGCATAAAGGAGGATAGAAGAGCCTGTTAGTCTAGCACGCTCCCAACTGAACTGTTTCAGCAGCTGCTAGGTTTCTTTTTGGCCTGTTACTTTTCTGTCTGGGATGTTGTTGTCAGCTGTGGCACAGAAAAAGGACGTCATTGCGAGCTGCCCATGAAGATAAGATTAATTTTTGCCTTCCTTGCTCGGCTTTACTTGCTTCCTCACCCTATACCTGCCTTAGTTCCTGTGTTACCTGAAGGCAAAGGGGGCCCAGCAGTACGAAGAGGAAGTTAGACAGCTAGACCCTGGTGGCAAATGTTCTACCACCGCTTGCCATCCCACTCTCTTCTCCCAGCTTCACATATTGATCGCCAGAGACTTGGTGCCCAGCAGCGCAACGGAAGGCAGTGGACAGAGCCACCCTCACCTTGAAGCTCTGGCTCATTAAACCGTATCTTCAGTCGCTGATGGCCAATGAGAGACCAACAGCGCTTGCTATTTTAGCACTTGAAAATGCCATTGGTCAGTCACTGGATCTCTTTAATGCTGTTACATAACAAATGAAAATAGAATCTCAGTGTGACATTCTGTACCTTTGGGGGAGTGTGCTGTAACCCCCATATTCCTCATTTTCATATAATCGTGATCTTATATACAGAGCATGCCTTGTAAGGTATCAGGGGAAAGGATATGATCTGCTGAAAGTCATTTCTCTACCCATAGATGTTTACCATTCATGCATATGAAGTTATGAGAATTGTGCAGTGTGGTTATCACTATGCTGTAAGGTGGGGGAGTCAGCCAAATATTAGCTCCCCAGTGACAACAGCAAGGAAAGTAACCAACACCCGGACAGGGTGTCAAACAACCCATCAACAGCCATTGTTCAGCAAGGGAGCTACAGTGCAATCACTTACCTGCAAGAGGACACCCCAGGGGAATTGCTCAGACTTGCTTGGAGAGACGCAGTGATGCTCACCTGACTCTGAAGGGGGAGCAAAGCCAAGAGGGAAGAAAGGACATGATAAAAGCAGAGACATTTGCCATGCTTTGTCTCTCTCGTCCACCTACATCTACAGACACCCCCACATCAAGCAACTGAAGCGCTGACGAAAGGGGAGAGCCTGGCTCAAAAGCCACCAGCCGGCCTGTGGTGAGAAGCATCTAAGTTTGTAAGGGCATTGAATGGGTTAAGATCAGCTTAGAGTGCATTTTGCTTTTATTTCACAAAAACAACGAGGAGTCCGGTGACACCTTAAGAACTAACAGATTTATTTGGACACAAGCATTCGTGGGTAAAAAGCCCTCTTCTTCAGATGCATGGAGTGAAAATTGCAGATAGAGGCATAAATATATATTGGAACATGATGTAAAGGGAGTTACCATACAAGGGGAGAACCAGTGTTGAAGGCTAATTCAGTCAGGGTGGATGTGGCTCTTTCCAAGTAATTGACAGGGAGATGTCAATACCAAGAGAGGGAAAATTGCTTTTGTAGTGAGCCAGTCACCCCCAGTCCCTCTTCAAGCTCAAATTAATGGTGTTAAGTTTGCAGATCAGTTGTAACTCTGCAATTTCTCTTTGAAGTCTGTTTTTGTATTTTTTTGTATGGCTTCTTTTAAATGGCTACTTTGAATGGCTACATTTAATTGTGTTATTGAATATGAACATGTAAACGTGTTATGGAAGTCCCATGTGGTCTAGTGGTTAGGATTCTCAGCTTTCACCCAAACAGCCTTGGTTCAATTCCCCACACAGGAATAATGCAGAGCTTCTCCTTGGAGGGGAGACAGGAAACAAAAAGAATTGGAAGGGATCCTGCCAGCCGCAGAGCTGGACAGAGTTGGGAGCAGTACTGGATTTGACATGGTGCCATAGTGCTAGGCCCAAGCTCTGAAGGGACCTGTAACAGTAACTTCCTCTCCTCTGCAAAAAGGGAGCCTCAGAGCAGCCTGGATTCAGTAGGGGAGCTGAGACCCCGTAGGGCCCTGGGAGCTGTCGTTCCGTGACCAGCTCCTTCCCTTGGAGCAGAGAAGGAACATTTCCCAGCATTCCCTTGGCTGCTCTCAACAGGAAAGGGAGGGGGGAAGCTGTGGGACTCCATGTGCTGCAGCTTGCTGGGGTTGGGGGGCTGGCTGCTAGAAGGGGGTGCCAGCTGTGAATAGGGAAGAGGTGTGACCAAGGAGTAGAAGGCTTTGGCCCAGGTAGCACCCTCAGAAGATTTCCCCAGACAGGCTTAGGGATGCTGGTGTGACCCCGCCTGGCAGCCCCCAAAGATGGAACTGGGTGGACTAACTGGACAGGGCCCCTCTCTATCTGAAGCTGGGCAAGGGAGGTATGTGGATCCCACCAGAAGGTAAAATGGTAAGTAAGGAAGGGGAGGCTCTACTGGACCTGGACAGCTTCAGATACAGGACAGGAGGATTTCCACTTCTGAGCCATGAAAATAGAAATTGACTTTTCCTTTCCAGATGTATCTAATATTCATAAAGGGAATCTAGCCCCTGCCTTCCAGATCTGAACACCTCAAAATCAGGAGTGTACAAGCTCAATTTGGGCAGCTGTTACTTCATTTCTCCCAAATCAAATATGCTGATCCACTGTCATTTACTGTAGAAAAAGTAGGAGAAAATTGAGCAACAAACGTTGGGGTCTTCACAGTGCTAACGAGGGCTGGAATTGCTATTTTCAACAGCCATTACACTTTTTTTTTTAGTTTTGTTTGTTTAAAAGGAAGACAGTGATATTGCACTGGCAAATTCCCCATAGAAACAAAGAATGGAACAAAAGAATAATAAAGGCACCTCAACTTTCCTCATTTATGTAGGACAGTCTTATTAGATGGATCCAGACATCTTCCAATCACAGAAGCTGATAATTGTTCCACTTTACTGCAGTTCTGTAACCATGCAGAAACCTAGAGGAGGAAAGTGCCTAACTCCAGAGTCTGCAGCTGCCTAGGGCCAGTGCTGAGGATTTAGAGTCCCTAGTGCTGCCCTTGCAAGGTTCAAGCATGCTCAGCCTTGGCATTGCCTCCGCTCCTGCGGCTAGTAGCTGCAGCTGTCTAAGGCTGGCCTCTGGCAGTTGCCCCATGGCTGTAGCTAGAGAAACTACAAGTGGCTCTATGACTCCTGGGGCCATTAAGCTAGAGCACCTAAAGACACTGGAGTTAACCTCAAGGAACAGAGGTCACCAGTAGGAAAGGAATGTCGGGGGAGCAGGGAAGGCGGGAGCAGGTCAGGCTTGCAGAGGGAGCCTCCAGCTGGTTGGGAGCATGTCCAAAGTAGAAAGGAAACAAGTATGGGGAGAGGTGGTGGTGACCAGGTAGCAGACTAGCATGTAGATGGGAGCAGAGGGAGAGACGCTGGTGTCTTCAGATTCCCAAGGGCTAAGTCCTCACTTTGGGGAAATGGTGTTTGCAGGTGGCTTGCTCACATGGCAGGATGGGGGCTGAGGGAGGGATCTGTCAGAACTGATCAGGTGTCTGCTGGCTTTAGGACTTTGAGTTGAGACTAGGACCACATGCAGTGACTGGTGACATGGGGGGGTACTGGAGACATGGCTAGAGAAGGTCTGAATGAGGAAAGAGATAAATCTGTGGGGAGTTTCCTTGGTCACTATGAAAGTTCTGCTCACTGTGGACACTGGTAAACCCACATGGGTGTACAGCTCAATAAGAAAACCCGCGGGCTGAGGGAGCTGTGTATGGCAATGCATATAGTCATGGAGAGGTGTGTGATCAAAATGAAAAATGTCTCTGAGGTTCAGTACCGGCTATACGAAGGCACCAATGGCACTGCCCCACCAGGCCCACACTCGGAGCCCACAGTGACTACACTGGGGCCCACAAATATGTTTGGTGCCAGGGCCAAAAAAGGTTAATCCAGCCCTGACTGCCTGAGCACTATTTCAGCCTCACATTTTTGGGTGGAACTCCCACAGTGAGAGCTGCAGAGCACTCCCCCGCAACACACACGCACACACTCGTCCTGGTGTTGGGAGGGAAACAGGAGAAAGGATAAAAGAAGAGATGAAGAGAAAGGAGGGAGGGACAGGTGGATGGAGGAAACGGTGAAACACAAAGGACAAACCCTAATGTCCCCATGATTCTAAGGGACAAAATCCCAGGTGCGGAATAAAATTCTGCCTCCTTAAGCTCATGTTTTCCATGCCTAGAATTCAACTCTCACCAGATGGATCAGACTGAACAGGTTTCACACCTCCAGGAGGCTCTTACCTTCTAAATAGGGACGTCTGTTTTCTAGTAAAATCACTACAAGGGAAGGAGAAAACTGGAAAGAGGTTTCTCCTGGCGCTCACGTCCGTGAACCCTTATACTCTCTCAGTCCTCAGACAGAGAGCTGGAGAAGGAGACTTGCTGAAGCAAAGCCACAGGGGTCTCTGAGGTTTCCCTAGCCCCTGGCCCCTGACTGATGTCAGGATCTCTCTGTGAGGTCACCACCTGCTCACCAATAGTCTTTGACCAATAGTGTGAGGTCCCTCAAAAGGCCTTTGTGATGTCACTGCCACACCGTGCCCTTGCTGTGCCAATGTCCTGCCCCTGGCCATCCACTTTGGAGCTTTGAGCTACTCCCTGTGGATCACCTCACTCAAGGAGCTTTTCTATAGAGCATCCTCAGATGTCTAAGCACACGAGTGCCATGGCAATGAACTGACACACATGGCACCAAGATGAGATCATTAGTAGGCTAACCTATAGGAGAAGGACACCCCAGCATTAGTAGGGGAGAAATTCCTACTGAACATGTATTACACCTAGCAGCCCCTGCGTGGGGTCGGGCGGGGGCTGCAGAGGGGGGAGACCTGGGAAAGGGATGGATGGAAAATGTCTGTGCAGCCGGGACATGGCCGGGGGGCGAGGGGAGAAGAGCAGGTGACCCCAGAGGAGCGGGGAGAAAGAGGGAGGGCTGAGATCCCCTCGGAATTACCACTGCCCCCTCCGTGGAGACCCCCCTCCTCTCCTGTCCTGCCCCCTTTCTCCCTAGAGAGCAACAAGCAACATCCAGGCTGACACCCCCTTCCCTCAAACCCCTGAGAAGTTCCCTGTTCCCCTCCCCCCATTGTGCCCCATTTTCTCTCCCCTTTGCCAATGGCCAGTTCAGATCTCAGGTTTGGGGTGTTTCCCCCCATTTTCACCTGCAGTGATTTGTCCTTGTGTAGGTGGGAAATGGTTCCCCCGAGTGATTTCTGAACTGGGCAGAGGCTGGGGGGGGGCCTGAGACAGGGACACCTCTGGGCTGGGCTGGGGGGGCCACTCTCTGCTGGCAACAGGGCGTGGGAAGGGCTAGGAAGGGGAGGGGGAGCAAGTGTCCCCCATAGAGAGGGTCCAGCCCCAGGCTGCTACCAGTAGCACATTCCTATCCTGGCCAGGGCGGGGGGGGCTTTCTCCAGCTGGGACCTGCCCCCTAGGCAGCCCCAGGCTCTGACCGCACCAGCCCCGCCTGGAGCCCCCAGTGAGTGAGAGACCCCGGAGGGGAAGGGGGAGGGAGCACTGGGCCCTGACAGGAAAGTGACTCTCTCCCCTCAGATCTTGGTGTTTTCCTCTCATGTTATCAAATATGCAGTTTGTGACACAATTTCTTTGCAAATCTCAAAGATTCAAATAAAATAACCTAAACATTTGCCCCACTTCTCTCTAGTTGTCTCTTTCTAATTGAATATGCCCTGAGATTTTCCTGTCTCTAATTATAAAATAATAAGAAAATCTCAGATTTACACCTTTTCTCAGATTATTGAACACAAAATGTTTGCAAATGTTGCCCATTTCCTCTTTATTCATTTATCAAGTATTCATGTGAAACACTCAGATTTTACCTCCTATCAACAACTGATATAAAATCCCTCTGATTTTCCACTTTCCTCTCTATAATTTGCAAAATGGATCCAAAATCTCTGATTTCCACCCTTTGTCTTCATTTCTGAACACTGAACTGAAAGCTCAGGTTTTCCCTCTGTGTCATTATCAAATGTCAATTAACAATCCTCTCAAGTTTTGTGCTGTTCCTTATGTTTCTAAATCCCAAAAACTTCTTCCTTCAGGGGAACCTGTTGCCCTGAGTCGCTCTCCATTCTGGATGTTGCAGGGGATTAAATTTCCCAGTGATTGTCTTTCCCCTCTCCTTTGAGGATCATTTGTTCCCTCTTTTAGCTCTGTTAGATATTTGCTAAAGAAAGAGACCAGCCTGATATTTAATACACATCAAAGCCAGAGGCCTCCCCCTGTTTGGGATCAGTGGTTCGCAGCTGGTACTGGGAGAGCTGGCTGGCCCCTTTTCTTTTCTCCAGCTGGCACAGGATGAGGGGGTCACTCTGAGTGCAGCATGTCTTGAGAAGTATCCCAAACCACAAGACAAGTGGTCTCTGTGAAGGGTTGCTTCCCACAGTGCTAAGATGTAGCCACCTCTGGCAGGATCCATGGTGGCTACTATTTGCTAGTGACAGGCCACGGAAATTACTTACCTATTTTGCCCCTCCATGCCAGGCCTCCACAGCATACGGCCCACGGGAAACGTGCGGCCCGTGAAGTCTCACTGAGCATCCCGCAGCCGGGAATCAAAGGGCTCTGGGTTGCCCGTAGCCGCGGGGAATCCAAACCCCTTTAAAGTTCAGCCGCGGCCGGGATTCAAAAGGTTCTGAGCTGCCCGCAGCCGCAGGGAGCCCAGAGCTCTTTAAATCTCAGCCGCGGCCAGGATTTATAGGGCTCTGGGCAGGCGGGCGGGGAGCTCAGAGCTCTTTAAATCCCAGCCACCAGGGCCGGCTTTAGGCCAATTTAACCAATTCCCTTGAATCGGCCTCTCTCCTAAGAGGACCCCGCACCCAAGCCCCAGTACCAGCAAAAGCCAGTGCGCTGTACCAGGGTGGCCCATTTTCCCCAGGGGGCAATTTAAAAGGCCTGGGGCTCCCAGCAGGGGCTGGAACCCCAGGCCCTTTAAATTGCCACCAGAGCCCTGCTGCTGGAGCCCTGGGGTATGGCTGAGGGGCTCTGGAGGCTATTTAAAAAGTCCAGGACTCCCATTGCTTCTACCTCCCTGGCCCTTTAAATAGCCACTGGAGCCCCGCCCCTTCCCCAGGGTTCCCGCGGCTATTTACAGAGCTGAGGCAGTGGAAGCAGGGGCGCCCCGGGCCCTTGAAATAGCCCCCAAGCCCCAGGCTGCTGCTGCTACCCTATTGGGAGAGGGGGGAGGAGGAGGAGGAGGAGGAGGAGAAGGAGGCACTCACCATAGAGGATGGCCTGTACCCCCTGTACCTGCACCCCCTGCCCTGCCTGCAGCCAGCCCGTCCCCAGCCAGCCCCTGCTGCACCCCCTGCCCGCACCAGCCCCGCACCTCCTGCCCTGCTTGCACCAGTTCCTGCCTGAAGCCTGCCATCTCCAGCCAGCCCCACACCCCCTGCCTTGCCTTCAGCCCTGCACCAACCCCTTTCTCCAGCCAGCCCTGCACCCCCTTCCCTGTCTCCAGCCAGCCCCTGCCACACTGCCTGCCCTACCCGCACCAGCCCTGCACCCCCTGCCCTGTCTCCAGCCAACCCCTGCCATACTGCCTGCCCTGCCCGTACCAGCCCTGCACCCCCTTCTCTGTCTCCAGCCAACCCCGTACCCCCTGCCTTGCCTTCAGCCCTGCAAGAACCCATCTCCAGCCAACCCCTGCCGCACCCCGCTGCCTGAAGCCAGCCACTCCCGCACTCATTTGTCTCCAGCCCTGCCAACCCATGCCGCACCCTCCCTGTGGCCCTGCCTGAAGCCAGCCAGCCCACCCCACACCTCTTGTCTCCAGCCTGCCCCACACCCCTTGCCCAGCCTGCAGCCAGACCCTACTTCTCGCATCCTCCCCCTCCCCCACCTCCAGCCAGCCCCATGTTCACTGGTGCCCTGCAGTTCCGAGGCAAGTAACCCTGCACACCTGCTTCAATGAGATGGGCAGGGAGCAGCTGGGACCCACACCTGTGCACCCTAGCACACCCTAAGGGAGTGGCAGAGCTCATTTCAAGTTCAGACCCATCTTTTTAAAAAAGAACTTTTAGGTAGGGTTAACATACATCTGTACTTTCCCGGACATGTCAGGCTTTTTGGTTCTTAAATCGCCATCTGGGAGGAAAATACGGACGTATGGTAACCCTACTGGTACAAAAAATACATACTGTGGCAGAACTTTTTATAGGGAACCGGTTGTTAAGAACTGAAAGGCTTTTTTTTTCCCCAATCATCCCTGCGGGGCCCCACCAAAAATGTTCAAATTGGGCCCGCACTTCCTAAAGCCGGCCTGCCAGCCACGGCCGGGATTCAAAGGGCTCTGGGCTGCTCGCAGAGATTCCTGGCCGCAGCTGAGGTTTAAAGGTCTCAGGGCTCCCCACCGCCACGGGCAGACCAGAGCCCTTTGAATCCCAGCATCAGCTGAGATTTAAAGGGCTCAGGGATCCCTGTGGCTGCAGGCAGCACAGAGCCCTTTGAATCCTGGCGGCAGCTCCAGGGGATGGAATGAGGCTGGGATTTCAAGGGCTCAGGCTCCCCTCAGCAGCAGGAGCTCTGGGACCTTTAAATCCCTGACCCAGCCCTGAAAAGCTCCGGGTTCCCCCAGTCGTCAGAGCCCCAGGCCCTTTAATTTGACCCTGAGGGCTCCCAGCCACCTCTTTGGCTGGGATTCCCTGGTTGATTTAACATCAAGTAACACCTTCCCACCAACAACCTTCCTTTTTGACCCACAGCTGTTTTGGTGGGGCGGTGCTGGGGAAGGAGGGTTTGTTTCTGCAGGGCTGGGCGGGGTGTTTCCGCCAGGCTGGGAGGTCCTGAGTGGGGGGGTGTTTCCGCAGGGCTGGGGGGTTTCGGTCCTCAGCTGTTTTCTTTGGAGTATTGTGGCCCTCGCTGTTTTACTCAAAGTACTGTACAGCAACTTTTCAGAGGGATTAAGGCAAAATGCCACATTTATTAGTAATACAGGTATCAATAAATACTCTATGATATGCACATGAGATATATATCACAGTCATGCATTCACGCACACACACAGACATAAACACACTCCGTCTTGCTGTTGTTACCAACTAGTTGCTCCCCTTAACTGCACTGGCCAGGTGAGTTAGATGGGGGAGGGGTGGAGCCGGGCTTCTACCGATCCAAATCGATGGTCCGATGGTGACAAGACGAGATCCGGGGTCCTTCTGCAAGACACCTCGCATTTATAGCAGCTTCCCTCTTATGCAAATCTAGACCAGATTCAAAATCTGGGTCTGCGTCCGTTGGTCTTTGTGCTGCTTTTCTCTGGGTGTTGTCCCAATGCTGCTCAAAGAGGGTGTTTTCTAAAGAAGGTGCTTGCTTCTAATCCCTGAGGCCATCAATATGTCTGCTCTTCTTTATTGGGCCCACTTGACAAGTTGTATTGTCCTTTGCTCTGGCTCCCATTCCCTCTTCAACTGTTGTAGCTGTCTGGAGGTGGGTGTCTTCCAAGCCTCACTCATTCACACCTCATTCAGTCAATAGAGCAATTGATTACAGAGTGCGGGGGAAGATCTTATTCTACTTCTAGCAAAAAGGCACATGTTTTCTTTACTTTAACTATACTATCCTTAGGGGCTATAACATTTGATACAAAGTTTTCTACCAATTTTCTATATAGGGATCTAATACAAAGTTGTATGAAAATAGAGAGGCACAATGCCAAGTCATATGAATTACAAAATAACATCATGCCGGATGCAATGTCATAAAGATAAAGATACTTAATACAAAATAACACAATGCAACGTTATAAAGATTTATAGAGATAGTTAATACAGAGATTTCTCTACATCACCACTTTACGAGTTGTGCAGGCCTGCTGACGGCATTCGCGGGGCTTCTTGCTCGTGTGGATTCTCTGATGCTGAATAAGGTGAGAGCTGCGATTGAAGGTTTTCCCGCACTCACTGCATTCATAGGACCCCTCCTCTGTGTGGATTCTCTGATGCCCAATAAGGTGCGAGCTGCGACTGAAAGTTTTCCCGCACTCATTGCATTCACAGGGCCTCTCCCCTGTGTGGATTCTCTGATGTTGAGAAAGGCCTGATCTGTAAGTGAAGTTTTTCCCACACTCAGCACATGTATTTTTTTTTGCTTTTCCCTGCAGATTTCCTGCTGTATTCTGGTTTCCTTAAGGCCCTTCTGAGTTCCCTGACAGGAAATA
>NC_066622.1:53279626-53339069 GCF_025201925.1 Gopherus flavomarginatus | reverse complement strand
AGATCTGCTTTGGGTTTCAAGAGGGGGAAACCTTAAGCCACAAGGTTTGAGATCCCCAGTCATTGACTGGAGCAACCCTGAATATGGACATTGGATTATAACCTGTGGACTATTTCTAAAAGGACTTTTGGCAACTACAAGCTAATTTCTACGTTGTATCTGAACTTCAAAAATTGAAATCAAGTCTATATGTCTATTAATCTTTTAACCAACACTCACTCTCTCTTTTCTTTTCTAATAAATTTTAGCTTAGTTAATAAGAATTGGCTATAGCATGTATTTTAGGTAAAATCTAAGTTATTATTGAACCTGGTTATGTGGCTGATCCTTTGGGATCGGAAGAATCTTTTCTTTTATATGATGAAGTAAGATTTTCAGGAATCATCATCATATCTAACAGGTGTGTCTGGACGGAGGCCTTAGTCTGGGTACTTTAAGGGAACTGCGTGGTTTAAACTTCTAAGTAACCAGTGAGGTACTACAGAAGCTGTTTTGTGCTGGCTTGGTAAATCTAAGTATTGAAATAACCAGCAGCGTTTGGGATTTGTCTACCCTGTTTTGTTTGCAATTCACTCTGATTGAGTGAGCTGAGCTGGCTCCCACGGGCAGCACCGTCACACCTACAGCCAGGCTGCAGAGGTCTGGGGGATCTTAGGGGCCTTGGGGTGCACAGATACCTATGTCCAGGCCATAGCGGTCCCTGGGGGGCTTAGAGAGTTTGGGGGGGACACAGATACCAATCTCCATGCTCTAGGGGTACCATGGGGGCCTAGAGGGTTCGTGGGGGGCACATATTCCTACATCCAGGCTGTAGGGTTACCAGGGAGGCTTAGGGGGTTAGTAGGGGGCAAAGATACCTACGTTCAGGCTGGAGGCATCCTGGGAGTCTTAGGGGATTTGTGGGGGCCAAAGACACCTATGATGTCCAGGCTGTAGGGGTACCAGTGGGTTTTAGGGGTTCGAGTGTGCACAGATACGTATGTCCAGGCTGTATCGTTCCCAGGGGTGGTTAGAGGTTTCATGAGGGGCACAGATATCTACGTCCAGATTGTAGATGTCCCGGGAGGGGGGGATTAGGGGGGTTGTGGGAGTGCAAATACCTATGTCCAGGCTGTAGGGGTTCCTGGGGGCTTAGAGGGTTTCTGAGGGGCACATATACCTACGTGCACACTGGAGTGTCGCAAGGGGCTTATGGAGTCTATATGGGGTACAGATACCAATGTTCTGGCTGTATAGGTCCCTCGGGGGCTTAGGGGGTTTGTGGGGGGCACAGATGCCTAAGTTCAGGCTGGAGGGATATCTGAGTGTCTTAGGTGTTTGGTGGGAGGCACAGATACCTACGTCCAGGCTGCAGGGGTCTCGGAGGGGCTTAGGGTCTGTCACGGAGTGTGGGGGAGTCCGGTCCTGCACCCCTCTTCCTGGGACTCACAGTGACTCTCAGCCAGCCAGTAAAACAGAAGGTTTATTGGACAACAGGAGCGAAGGATACAGCAGAGCTTGGAGGCACAAGGAGGACCCCACAATCTAGTCCTTCTAGGGGTTCAGGAAACTTATTTCTCAGTTTGGGAATCCCTGAATTCCAACCACCCAGACCAAAACCGAAACTGAACTAACCCTACTCCCTCCAGCTGGCCATTTCCTGTGTCCAGCTTCCCGGGCAAAGGTGCTGACCCCTCCCCTCGCCTAGCTCAGGTTACAGGCTGAGCATGTGTCCGGTCCTAAAGTCACCCCCTGCTCTCCCATCCCCCACACAGACAGTCCGTACTCCATCACAGTAATGCACAGAGCATTTCCCGCATGGAGCAAAAGTGACACCACGTGGCCACGCACGGTAACGCACAGAACATTTCCCATATGCAGCAACAGTGACACCGTGTGGCCAGGCAGGGTAATGCACAGAGCATTTCCCGCATGGAACAAGATTGACACCTTTTTACCACACCAGGTAATGGACAGAGCATTTCCTGCATGGAGCAACAGTGACACCATGTGGCCATGCAAGGAAATGCACAGAGTATTTCCTGGATGGAGCAACAGTGATTCCATGTGGCCACGCAGGGTAATGCACAGAGCATTTCTCTCATAGAGGAACAGTGACAACATGTGGCCATGCAGGGTAGTGCACAGAGCATCACCCCTAAGTAGAGGCTGTAGAGATCCCTGGGGGGCTTAGGGGTCGTGGGGGGCACAGAGAGCTACGTCCAGGCTGGAGACATTCTATTGGGCATTATGGGCTTCATGATTGGCACAAATATCTAGGTCAGGGCTGCAGAGGTCCCTGGATGGCTTAGGGGGTTGTGGTGAGCATAGATACATACGTTCAGGTTGTATTGGTCCCTGGGGGTTTAAGGAGTTGGTAATAGTCACAGAAAGCTATGTATGGTCTGGAGGGGTCCCTGGGGGACTTAAGGTTTTGTGGTTGCACAGATACCTACGTACCGGTTGGAGGGGGCCCTGGGGAGCTTAGGGGGTTTGTGTGGCGTACACGTAGCTATAACCAGGCTGGTGGGGGCCCTATGGGTCTCAGAAGGCTGGTGGGGGGCAGAGATACCTATGTAGGGACTGAAGAAGTCCTGGGGAGGGCTTTGGGGGTTCCTGAAAGTCACAAATATCTACGTCCAGGCTGGAGGAGTTCTGGGGGTATTAGGGAGTTGTCCGGGGGCACAGATACCTATATCGAGGCTGTAGGGGTCCTGGGGTTGCTTTGGGGAATTTTGGGGTACAGATACCTACTTCCGTGCTGTAGGGGTCGCTGGGAGGATCACTGGGTTCGTGAGGGTGCACAGATATCTACGTCCGGTCTATAGGGATCCTGGGGGTGCTTAGGTTTTTGTAAGGGGCACAGATACATTCATCCAAGAGGGGTCCTGGGGTTCTTAGGGGGTTCATGCTGGGCACAGATACCTGCGTCTAGGCTGGAGGGGTTTTGGGGGTCTTAGGAGGGTTGTGTGGGCACAGATACCTATGTCGATGCTGGAGGGGTCCTGTCATGTCTTAGCGGATTCGTGGGGTCAGAGATACCTACATCTAGGCTGGAGGAGTTCCGGGGTGATTAGGTGTGTTTGGGGGGGGGACAGATACCTACATCCTGATGGTAGGTGGCCCTGGGTAGCTTAGGCGGTTTTTGTCGGTCACAGATACAAACATCCATGCTGTAGGGGTCCCGAGGGACTTTGTGGGGTTCTAGGGGTCACAGATACCTACCTACAGTCTGGAAGGTTCCTGTGGGTATTAAGGGGTGTGTGGGGCATACAGATGCCTACATCTGGGCTTGTGGGTTCCCTGGGGGGCTTAGAGGTTTGTGGAGAGCACAGATACCATTATCCCGGCTAGATGGGTTCTGGGTGGATTAGGGGGCTGTGGGGGGCACAGATACCTATGTAAGCAGAAGCAGGATGAACTCTACCCTCACATCTGGTGGTGAATTATGGCAAGTGTGGAAAAGGATTTCAGGGTCTGATCATGTTTGCATAGACACACCCACCATGTGTGACACGGCCACGGCAGCCTGGGATGGTTACTTTGGCAGCTACGGTATCCCCAGTTTATTTGTTGTTGGGGTGTGAGATGTGGAGTGTTGTCACCCTGATTGTGTGGATGAGGAACTGTGAAACAGCTTTGAGACAGGGATTCTCACCATCAGCTGAGTGGCACTCACTAGACAAGGGAGTGGGCTCCTTGGGGGAGCTAAAGTCACCAATTGCACTTTTTTTTAAGCAGTTGAATAGCAGTGTTGATTTTTTTATTCTCTTAAGAACGGAATTTCTAGGTTCTTGAGCTGAAATCACTGAAAAGATGTGTTAGTTTGTGGGGCACTCTGAAACTGTGTTGCACAACACAGTAGTTGGAGACAGGAGCAGTTTGTGGGAGTAGACCAAGGAATGAGGTGATTCTAGCAGTTTTGGGGGACAGATGGAGCAGAACACAGGTCGGCTGCCAGAGCAGCTGGTGGACCGAGCTGAGCAGTTTGTGGGGAAGGCAAAAGCAGAATCCCATGGAGAGGCAGAGCAGTCAGCAGTGGACCACATAAGGTGTCCCTTTCTACTCAGGTTGCCAGGGGGAAAAACCCTGCAGATAGACTCTTGAACTCTGGGGTTGCGTAACTGTTTGTGATTTTGGGGTTGCTGGACTCTTGAAACATTGGAGATATTGGACTTTGGAGCCTTGGGGTGATTTGTGGATTGCTGGACTCATGAGCCCAGGGAAAAGGACACGGCCTAGTTGAGGTGTTCTCCCAATTTAATGCTATGTTGTTTATCTCACGTTATTAAACATTTTCTGCTACACCCAGACTCCATGCTTGCGAGAGGGGAAGTATTGCCTCTTTGAGGCACCTAGGGGTGCGTATGTAAATTTTTCCCATGTCACTGGGTGGGGGCTCGAGCTGGTTTGCATTACATTGTAGGCAAGGGACCCCTATGTATTGAACCCAGTCCTTGCTGCTATCAGTTCAGCCTGGCAGAAGGGTTCCACCTCCGTCCAGGCTCAAGGGGTCCCTGGGGGGCTTAGGGAGTTCGTGAGGGGCACAGATATCTAGGTCCAGGCTGTAGGGGGTCGGGAGGGGCTCAGGAGTTTGGTGGGGGGCACAGATACCTACGTCCAGGCTGCAGGGGTCTCAGAGGGACTTAGGGGGTGTCACGTAGTGTGGTGGAATCTGGCCCTGCACCCCTCTTCCTGGGACACACAGTGACTCAGCCAGCCAGTAAAACAGAAGGTTTTTTTGGCCAACAGGAATGAAGGATACAGCAGGGCTTTTGGGCACAACCAGGACCCCTCAATCGAGTCCTTCTGGGGGTTCAGGAAGCTTAGTTCCCAGTTTGGGATTCCCTGAATTCCAACAACCCAGTTCCAAACCAAAACTGAACTAATTCCCTCCAGCCAGCCGCTTCCTTTATTCAGCTTCCTGGGCAAAGGTGCTGACCCCCTCCCCGCTGCCTAGCTTAAGTTACAGGCTTAGGTCCTGTCCCTCACCTAAAGTCACCCGCTGCTCTCCCATACCCAACACAGACATTCCCCACTCCATCACAGTAATGCCCAGAGTATTTCGTGCATGGAGCAACAGTAACACTTTGTGGCCATGCAGGGTAATGCCCAGAGCATTTCCCCCGTGAAGCAACAGTGACACCGTGTGGCCACACAGGGTAATGCACAGAGCATTTCCTGCATGGAGCAAGAGTGACACCGTGTGGCCACACAGGGTAATGCACAGAGCATTTCCATGCATGGAGCAACAGTGGCACCGTGTGGCCACGCAGGGCAATACACAGAGCATTTCCTGCATGGAGCAACAGTGACACCGTGTGGCTACACAGGGTAATGCTCAGAGCATCGCACCTACGTGGAGGCTGTAGAGATCCCTCGAGGGCTTATGGGGGTTCGTAGGGTCACAGATACCTACATCCAGTATGGACAGGACCCTGGGAGAGTTAGGGGGGCTGTGAGGGGCATAGGTACTTGCGTCCAGGCTGTAGAGGTCCTGGTGGGGATTAAAGGCTTCCTGGAGGACAGCAATATCTACGTCCAGGCTGAAGGGGTCCCTGGACGCTTAGGGGGTTGTGGTTAGCACAGTGATCCCTGGGGTATAGGGACTTGGTGAGGGGCACAGATATCTATGTATGTCCTAGAGGGGTCCCTGGGGGGGGCTTAGTGGTACTGTAGGAGACACAGATACCTACGTCCAGGCTATAGGCATTCTTGGGGGGCTTAGGGCTTTGGGAGGGCACAGATACCTACATCCAGGCTGGAGGGGTCCCCGGGGGACTTAGGTGGTTTGTGGGGAGGGGCACAGATATGTAAATCCAGGCTGGAGAGGTTCCGGAGAGGATTAGGGGTTTTTGCGGATGGCAGAGATACCTATCTCCATACTCTAGGGGTCCAGGGGGCTTAGGGTTTTTTGGGAGGCACAGATATCTATGTCCAGGTTGGAGTGGTTCCTGGGGGGTTTAGGGAGTTCCTGGGGGGCACAGATACCTAGGTCCATGCTGTAGGGTTCCCTGGGTGGATTAGTGGTTTTCTGGGTGGCAGAGATACCTACGTCTAGGCTGTAGGGGTCCCTGGGAGGCTTAGGAGGTTTGTGGGGGGCAGAGATACCTACTTCCAGGCAATAGGTCTTCCAGGGGGAATTAGTGTGTTGGGGGGCCACAGATACCTAGGTTCAGGCTGGAGGGTTCCCTGGGGCGGAGGCTTACGCAGTTTGTGTTGGGCACCGATATCTGCATCCAGGCAGGAGTGGTCCCTGTGGGGGCTAAAGCTGTTTCTGGTGGGCACAGATAACTACCTCCATGCTGGAGGGGTTTCTCGGCACTTTGGGGTTGTGGGGGGCACAGATACTTCCATCCAGGCTGGAGGGTCCCTGAGGGGCTTAGCGGGTTCATGTGGGGCATAGATACCTAAGTCCAGGCTGGATGTTTCCGGGGGGGCTTATGGGGTTCAGGGAGCACAGATGCTTATCTCTAGGCTATAGGGGTTCCTGGTGTGCTTAGGGCGTTTTGGGGGGCCCCAGATACCTACGTCCACGCTGTAGGCGTCCCTACAGGTGCTTATGGGTTCGTGGGGTGCACAGATACTTATGTCCATTCTGGAGGGGACGGGGGGGTTGTGGTTTCATGAGGGCACAGATACAAACCTCCAGGCTGTAGGAGTCCCAGGGAGGCTGTGGGGGTACAGATACCTACATCTAGTCTGGATGGGTCCTGGGGGTTATAGGGGGTTTGTGGGGGGACAGATACCTAGGTACAGGCTGTCGGTGTCCCGAGGAGATTAGGCGGTTCACTGGGGGCTCAGATACATCCAGGCTGGATGTGTCCCGAGGAGCTTAGGGGGTTTGTGGGGTGCTCAGACACCTGTGTCCAGGCTGTAGGGATCCCTGGGGGCTTAGGAGGTTCGTGGGGGTCACAGATTGTTACGTCCAGGCTGAAGGGGTAATGGGAGTGCTTAAGGGATCGGGGCTGGCACAGATACCTACATCCAGGGTCTAGGGGAGGCAGGAGAAGTGAAGCGGCCATGGTGTGCTTTCAAGTAGGGATAATAATGATCCACTCTTACCTACCTCATGGTGGGTGGAGGATGGGGATCCTTGGAGAGTGTCACTAAGAGTAGTGCATAATATGAGGTGTCCCATCACGTTTACTCAGAGCAGTTTATGACATAATAGATTAGCTGAAACAGTCTTTTTTATTTGTATTTTTTTATTTTGGAACTGTTAAGAGCAGCAATGACTTAGCTCAGACTGAAGCATCTTATCTAATTTTCAAGATCTAAGTGTCTTCTCCTTGTGTGTGATGACACAATTTAACACACTGTGACAAACAGGGGATGCTTTTGTTTTGCAACAAAATATTTTTGCAAAGAACTTCCATCTCACTTGTTATGATTCTGAGAAACAAACTGGTGTAGTCTGAATGGGATATTTGGACAGAAACGGTTGGAATGAAATTTTTCCACCATCTCAGTTCCTGAGCTCTATCCCTGCCTCTGGGGGGATTTGTTGTCTGTTAGAACAGGAGTCTGACTGGCGGCTTCTCTTTCTGGCTCTGCCACCGCCTTGCTGTGTAGGCCCTTGGGTAGGTCACCTCTCTTCTCTGTACCTCAGGCTCCTCCCATTCGTCCAGTGGGAACAGGGACAGTTCTCGAATTCTGGGCAGTTGTGAGCCTGAGTGAGAAAAGGGTTGTTGAAGCCCTCTGTGAAGAAGAAAGGGGAGTTTCACAGTGTTTTTGCACCAAGGAATTCTAAACCAAAACTGAACTAACTCCCTCGAGTCCTTCTGGGGGTTCAGGAAGCTTAGTTCCCAGTTTGGGATTCTCTGAATTCCAACTACCCAGCTCCAAACCAAAACTGAACTAACTCCCTCCAGCCGACCCCTTCCTGTGTCCAGCTTCCCGTGCAAATGTGCTCACTCTCTCAGCCCTGCCTAGCTCGAGTTACAGGCTTAGGTCCTGTCCTTCACCTAAAGTCACCCCCTGCTCTCCCTTTCCCCACACAGACAGTCCCCACTCCATCACAGTAATGCCCAGAGCATTTCCCGCATGGAACAACAGTGACACCATGTGGCCACGCAGGGTAATGCCCAGAGCATTTCCTGCATGGAGCAACAGTGACACTGTGTGGCCACTCAGAGTAATGCACAGAGCATCACACCTACGTAGAGGCTGTAGAGATCCCTGGGGGCTTAGGGGTCATGGGAGGTACAGATAGCTACGTCCAGGCTGGAGGCATTCTGGGGGGGCTTAGGGCTTTGGGGGGGCACAGATACCTACATCCAGGCTGGAGGGGTCCCGGGGGGCTTAGGGGGGTTGTGGGGGGCACAGCTATGTACGTCCAGGCTGGAGAGGTTCCAGGGAGTATAAGGAATTTTTGTGGACAGAAGAGATACCTATCTCCAGGATCTAGGGGTCCCTGGGGGGCTTAGGGTTTTTTTGGGAGGCACAGATAACTATGTCCAGGTTGGAGTGGTTCCTGGAGGGTTTAGGGGGTTCCTGGGGGGCACAGATACCTAGGTCCATGCTGTAGGGGCCCGCGGGTGGATTAGGGGTTTTCTGAGGAGTACAGATACATACGTCTAGGCTGTAGGGGTCCCTGGGAGTCTTAGGGGGTTTGTGGGGGCAGCGATACCTAAGTCCAGGCAATAGGGCTTCCAGGGGGAATTAGTGTGTTGAGGCGGCACAGATAGCTAGATCCAGGCTGGAGGGTTCCCGATGGGTTGGGGCTTAGGCAGTTTGTGTTCGGCAAAGATACCTACCTAAAGGGCTGGAGGGGTGTCTCGTCACTTAGGGATTGTGGGGGGGGCACAGATACCTCCGTCCAGGCTGGAGGGTCCCTGGGGAGCTTAGCGGGTTCGTAGGGGGCACAGATACCTAAACCCAGGATGGAGGGATCCAGGGGGGGCTTATGGGGTTCAGGGAGCACAGATGCTTATCTCTAGGCTATAGGGGTCCCTGGTGGGCTTAGGAGGTTTTGGGGGGCCCCAGATACCTAAGTCCATGCTGTAGGCGTCCCTACAGGTGCTTATGGGTTCATGGGGTGCACAGATACTTATGTCCAGTCTGGAGGGGGCAGGGGGGGTTGGGGTTTCATGGGGGGCACAGATACGAACCTTCAGGCTGTAGGAGTCCCAGGGGGGCTGTGGGGGTACAGATACCTACATCTAGGCTGGAGGGGTCCTGGGGGGTATAGAGGGTTTTTGGGGGGTACAGATACCTAGGTAAAGGCTGTCGGTGTCCCGAGGAGATGAGGCGGTTCACTGGGGGCTCAGATACATCCAGGCTGGATGTGTCCCGAGGAGCTTAGGGGGTTCGTGCGGTGCTCAGACACCTGTGTCCAGGCTGTAGTTATCCCTGGGGGCTTAGGGGGTTCGTGGGGGTCACAGCTAGTTACGTCCAGGCTGAAGGGGTAATGGGAGTGCTTAAGGGATCGGGGCTGACACAGATACCTACGTCCAGGGTCTAGGGGTCCCGAGGGGATTGGGGGTTGAGGGGGGAACAGATACCTACGTCATAGCTGGAGGTGTCTTGGGTGGTTTAGGAGGTTCGTTGGAGTCACAGATACCTAAGTCCAGGCTGTAGGGGTTCCTGGGGCATTCAGGGATTTCTGCGGGTCACAGATACCTACGTGCAGACTAGAGGGGTCCGAGAGGTCTTAGGAGATTTATGAGGGGCACAGATACCAACATACTGGCTGTAAAGGTCCCTGGGGGGCTTTGTGGGTTCGGGGGGTACAGATACCAATGTCCTGGCTGTAGATGTTCCTGGGGTACATAGAGGGGCTGTGGTCGCACATAACCCTCCATCCAGGTTGTCGGGGTCCCGGGGGCCCCTGGCCAAATTGGGTCCCCCTGGAAAAGTCTCCCTCACGGTGGCCCCAGGGATGGAGGAGCTCCCACTCCCTGATATGGCGTAGAGGCTGCAGCCGGAAGGTCACAGAGCTTCTCTGGTGTCAGGGCCACAGCGGGGCAGGGGTAAAGGAGTGAGACCAGAGAAGCTCTGTGCCCCTGCTGCAGCCCCCAGGTAATAGAAGGGAGTGGGAGCTCTTCCAGCCCTGAGGCCACCGTGGAGGAACATCTACAGTCAGGACATTGGTATCTGTCATACATTAGAAGCAAGAGGAAGACTAAGGACAGGGTAGGCCCACTGCTCAGTGAGGAGGGGGAAACTGTAACGGGAGACTTGGAAATGGCAGAGATGCTTAATGACTTCTTTGTTTCAGTCTTCACTGAGAAGTCTGAAGGAATGTCTAGTATAGTGAATGCTTACAGGAAGAGGGTAGGTTTAGAAGAGAAAATAAGGAAAGAGCAAGTAAAAAATCACTTAGAAAAGTTAGATGCCTGCAAGTCACCAGGGCCTGATGAAATGCATCCTAGAATACTCAAGGAGTTAATAGAAGAGGTATCTGAGCCTCTAGCTATTATCTTTGGGAAATCATGGGAGACGGGGGAGATTCCAGAAGACTGGAAGGGGGCAAATATAGTGCCCATCTATAAAAAGGGAAATAAAAACAACCCAGGAAACTACAGACCAGTTAGTTTAACTTCTGTGCCAGGGAAGATAATGGAACAGGTAATCAAAGAAATCATCTGCAAACACTTGGAAGGTGGTAAGGTGATAGGGAATAGCCAGCATGGATTTGTAAAGAACAAATCGTGTCAAACTAATCTGATAGCGTTCTTTGATAGGATAACAAGCCTTGTGGATAAGGGAGAAGCGGTGGATGTGATATACCTAGACTTTAGTAAGGCATTTGATACGGTCTCGCATGATATTCTTATAGATAAACTAGGAAAGTACAATTTAGATGGGGCTACTATAAGGTGGGTGCTTAACTGGCTGGATAACCGTACTCAGAGAGTAGTTGTTAATGGCTCCCAATCCTGCTGGAAAGGTATAACAAGTGGGGTTCTGCAGGGGTCTGTTTTGGGACCGGTTCTGTTCAATATCTTCATCAACGATTTAGATGTTGGCATAGAAAGTACGCTTATTAAGTTTGCGGATGATACCAAACTGGGAGGGATTGCAACTGCTTTGGAGGACAGGATCAAAATTCAAAATGATCTGGACAAATTGGAGAAATGGTCTGAGGTAAACAGGATGAAGTTCAATAAAGATAAATGCAAAGTGCTCCACTTAGGAAGGAACAATCAGTTTCACACATACAGAATGGGAAGAGACTGTCTAGGAAGGAGTATGGCAGAAAGAGATCTAGGGGTCGTAGTGGACCACAAGCTTAATATGAGTCAACAGTGTGATACTGTTGCAAAAAAAGCAAACGTGATTCTGGGATGCATTAACAGGTGTGTTGTAAACAAGACACAAGAAGTCATTCTTCCGCTTTACTCTGCGCTGGTTAGGCCTCAACTGGAGTATTGTGTCCAGTTCTGGGCACCACATTTCAAGAAAGATGTGGAGAAATTGGAGAGGGTCCAGAGAAGAGCAACAAGAATGATTAAAGGTCTTGAGAACATGACCTATGAAGGAAGGCTGAAGGAATTGGGTTTGTTTAGTTTGGAAAAGAGAAGACTGAGAGGGGACATGATAGCAGTTTTCAGGTATCTAAAAAGGTGTCATCAGGAGGAGGGAGAAAACTTGTTCACCTTAGTCTCCAATGATAGAACAAGAAGCAATGGGCTTAAACTGCAGCAAGGGAGATTTAGATTCGACATTAGGAAAAAGTTCCTAACTCTCAGGGTAGTTAAACACTGGAATAGATTGCCTAGGGAAGTTGTGGAATCTCCATCTCTGGAGATATTTAAGAGTAGGTTAGATAAATGTCTATTAGGGATGGTCTAGACAGTATTTGGTCCTGCCATGAGGGCAGGGGACTGGACTCGATGACCTCTCGAGGTCCCTTCCAGTCCTAGAGTCTATGAGTGTATGAGTAATCTGTGCCCCCCATAAACCACCTAAACCCCACGGAAACCCCTACAGCCAGGATGTTGGTATCTGTCCCCCTATAAATCTCCTAAGCCCTCTGGAACCCTCCCAGTCTGAACGTAGGTATCTGTGAACCCCAGAAATCCCCGAATGCCCCAGGAACCCCTACAGCCTGGACTTAGGTATCTGTGACTCCAACGAACCTCCTAAACCACCCAGGACCCCTTCAGCTAGGACGTAGGCATCTGTTCCCCCTTCAACCCCCAATCCCCTCGGGACCCCTAGACCCTGGACGTAGGTATCTGTGTCCGCCCCGATTCCCTAAGCACCCCCATTACCCCTTTAGCCTGGAGGTAGTTATCTGAACTCCCACAAACCCCCTAAACGTCCCAGTGACCCCTTCAGCCTCGAAGTCCCTATCTGTGACACCCACGAACCTCTAACCTCCCAGGGATCCCTACAGCCTGGACACAGGTGTCTGAGCACCCCACAAACCCCCTAAGCTCCTCGGGACACATCCAGCCTGGATGTATCTGAGCCCCCAGTGAACCGCCTCATCTCCTCGGGACACCAACAGCCTGTACCTAGGTATCTGTTCCCCCCACAAACCCCCTATAACCCCCAGGACCCATCCAGACTAGATGTAGGTATCTGTACCCCCACAGCCTCCCTGGGACTTCTACAGCCTGGAGGTTTGTATCTGTGCCCTCATGAAACCCCAACCCCCCCGTCCCCTCCAGACTGGACATAAGTATCTGTGCACCCCACGAACCCATAAGCACCTGTAGGGACGCCTACAGCATGGACTTAGGTATCTGGGGCCCCCCAAAACGCCCTAAGCACACCAGGGACCCCTATAGCCTAGAGATAAGCATCTGTGCTCCCTGAACCCCATAAGCCCCCCCGGAAACATCCAGCCTGGACTTAGGTATCTATGCCCCACATGAACCCGCTAAGCCCCCCAGGGACCCTCCAGCCTGGATGGAAGTATCTGTGCCCCCCACAACCCCTAAGTGCCGAGAAACCCCTCCAGCATGGAGGTAGTTATCTGTGCCCACCAGAAACCGCTTTAGCCCCCACAGGGACTACTCTAGCCTGGATGCAGATATCTGTGCCCAACACAAACGGCATAACCCCCCCCCGGGAACCCTCCAGCCTGAACCTAGGTATCTGTGCCCCCCCAACACACTAATTCCCCCTGGAAGACCTATTGCCTGGAAGTAGGTATCTCTGCCCCCCACAAACCCCCTAAGCCTATCAGGGACCCCTACAGCCTAGATGTAGGTATCTCTGCCACCCAGAAAACCCCTAATCCACCCAGGGAACCCTGCAGCATGGACCTAGGTATCTGTGACCCCCAGGAATTCCCTAAACCCCGCAGGAAACACTCCAACCTGGACATAGATATCTGTGCCTCCCAAAAAACCCTAAGCCCCCCGGGACCCCTAGAGTATGGAGATAGGTATCTCTGCCATCCGCAAAACCGCCTAATCCTCTCCGGAACATCTCCAGCCTGGATGTACATATCTGTGCCCCTCCCCACAAACCACCTAATCCCCCCCGGGAACCCTCCAGCCTGGATGTAGGTATCTGTGCCCCCCCAAAGCCCTAAGCCCCCCCAGAATGCCTATAGCCTAGACGTAGGTACCTGTGTCTCCTACAGTACCACTAAGCCCCACCCAGGGACCCCTAAAGGACATACATAGGTATCTGTGCCCCTCACCAAGTCCCTATACTCCCAGGGATCACTGTGCTTACCACAACCCCCTAAGCGTCCAGGGACCACTTCAGCCTGGATGTAGATATTGCTGTCCTCCAGGAAGCCTTTAATCCCCACCAGGACCTCTACAGCCTGGACGCAAGTACCTATGCCCCTCACAACAACCCTAACTCTCCCAGGGTCCCGTCCATACTGGATGTAGATATCTGTGACCCTACGAACCCCCGTAAGCCCTCGAGTGATCTCTACAGCCTCTACGTAGGTGCGCTGCTCTGTGCGTTACCCTGTGTGGCCACATGGTGTCACTGTTGCTCCATGCAGGAAATGCTCTGTGCATTACCCTGCGTGACCACATGGTGTCACTGTTGCTCCATGCAGGAAATGCTCCTTGTATTACCCTGTGTGGGCACATGATGCCACTGTTGCTCCAAGCAGGAAATGCTCTGTGTATTACCCTGCGTGGTCACACGGTGTCACTGTTGCTCCATGCAGGGAAATGCTCTGTGCATTACCCTGCGTGACCACATGGTGTCACTGTTGCTCCATGCAGGAAATGCTCTGTGTATTACCCTGCTTGGCCACACGGTGTCACTCTTGCTCCATGCAGAAAATGCTCTTTGCATTACCCTGTGTGGCCACATGGTGTCACTGTTGCTCCACGGGGGAAATGCTCTGGGCATTACCCTGCATGGCCACACAGTGTTACTGTTGTTCCATGCGCAAAATGCTCTGGGCATTACTGTGATGGAGTGGGGACTGTCT
The DNA here is from genome assembly GCF_025201925.1 of Gopherus flavomarginatus. Classification (NCBI taxonomy): domain Eukaryota; kingdom Metazoa; phylum Chordata; order Testudines; family Testudinidae; genus Gopherus; species Gopherus flavomarginatus. The sequence continues at coordinate 53,324,725 of NC_066622.1, read as the reverse complement.
GTGTGGGGGATGGGAGAGGAGGGGGTGACTTTAGGTGAGGGACAGGACCTAAGCCTGTAACTCGAGCTACGCAGGGCTGAGAGAGTGAGCACCTTTGCCCGGGAAGCTGGACACAGGAAGGGGTTGGCTAGAGGGAGTTAGTTCAGTTTTGGTTTGGATCTGGGTAGTTGGAATTCAGAGAATCCCAAACTGGGAACTAAGCTTCCTGAACCCCCAGAAGGACTCGACTGACGGGTCCTGGTTGTGCCCCAAAGCCCTGCTGTATCCTTCGTCCTGTTGGCCAAAACAACCCTCTGTTTTACTGGGTGGCAGAATCACTGTGTGACCCTGGAAGAGGGATGCCAGGCCAGATTCCACCACACTCCATGACACCCCCTAAGCCCCTCTGGGACCCCTGCAGCTGGGACGTAGGTATCTGTGCCCCCCACCAAACCCCTGAGCCCCCCAGGGACCCTTACAGCATGGACCTAGATCTTTGTGCCCCCCAGGAACCCCCTAAAACCCCCAGGGACCCCTTCAGCCTGGACATAGGTGGAACCCGTCTGCCAGGCTGAATTGATAGCAGCAAGGACTGGGTTCAATACATAGGGGTCCCTTCCAAATAACGTAATGCAAACCAGATCGAGCCCTCACCCAGTGACATGGGAAAATTTTACATACACACCCCTAGGTGAATCAAAGAGGCAATACTTCCCCTCTCGCAATCATAGAATCTGGGTATAGCAGAAAATGTTTAATAACGTGAGATAAACAACATAGCATTAAATTTGGAAAACACCTCAACTAGGCCGTGTCCTTTTCCCTGGGCTCTAGAATCTAGCAATCCCCAAATCACCCCAAGACTCCAAAGTACAATGCCTCAAATATTTCAAGACTCCAGAAACCCCATAATCACCCACATTCCCACAGCCCCAGAGTTCAAGAGTCTATCTGCTGGGTTTTCCCCCCTGACAGCCTGGGTAGAAATGGGCACCTTACGTGGTCCACTGCTGTCTGCCCTGCCTCTCCGTGGGATTCTGCTTCTACCTTTCCCACAAACTGCTCAGCTCAGTCCACCAGCTGCTCTGCTCCACCAGCCAACCTGTGATCTGCTCCAACTGTCTCCAAAAACTGCTTAGCTTACTTCACTGCGGGAGCCATTCCAAGTGTTCCACAAACTGCTTTTCTCAACCAGCTGTTCTGCAATATAGTTTCAAACTCCCCCACTACTTAACACAGCACTTCAATGATTTCAGTTCAGGAACCCGGATCTTCAGTTATTAACAATTTCAACAACCAACTCTACTATTCAACTGTTAAAAGAAAAGAAAATGTAATTGGAGTTTCTGGCTCATCCAAGGAGCCCACTCCCTTGTGTAGTGAGTGCCACTCAACTGATGGTGAGAATCCCTGTCTCAAAGCTGTTTCACAGTTCCTCATCCACACAATCAGGGTGACAACACTCCACACATCACACCCCAACAACAAATAAACTGGGGATACCATAGCTGCCAAAGTAACCATCCCAGGCTGCCGTGGCCGTGTCACGCACGGTGGGTGTGTCTATGCAAACATGATCAGACCCCGAAATCCTTTTCCACACTTGCCATAATTCACCACCAGATGTGAGGGTAGAGTTCATCCTGCTTCTGCTTACATAGGTATCAGTGCCCCACACAATCCCCTAATCCCACCAGAACCCATCTAGCCTGGATAATGGTATCTGTGCTCTCCACAAACCTCTAAGCCCCCCAGGGAACCCACAAGCCCAGATGTAGGCATCTGTATGCCCCACACACCCCTTAATACCCACAGGAACCTTCCAGACTATAGGTAGGTATCTGTGACCCCTAGAGCCCAAAAAAGTCCCTCGGGACCCCTACAGCATGGATGTTTGTATCTGTGACCGACAAAAACCGCCTAAGCTACCCAGGGCCACCTACCATCAGGATGTAGGTATCTGTTCCCCCCCCAAACACACCTAATCCCCCCGGAACCCCTCCAGCCTAGATGTAGGTATCACTGACCCCACAAATCCGCTAAGACATGACAGGACCCCTCCAGCATCGACATAGGTATCTGTGCCCACACAACCCTCCTAAGACCCCCAAAACCCCTCCAGCCTAGACGCAGGTATCTGTGCCCAGCATGAACCCCCTAAGGTCCTCAGGACCCCTCTTGCCTGGATGAATGTATCTGTGCCCCTTACAAACCCCTAAGCCCCCCCCAGGATCCCTATAGACCGGACGTAGATATCTGTGCACCCTCACGAACCCACTGATCCTCCCAGCGACCCCTACAGCATGGAAGTAGGTATCTGTACCCCAAAATTCCCCAAAGCAACCCCAGGACCCCTACAGCCTCGATATAGGTATCTGTGCCCCCGCACAACTCCCTAATACCCCCAGAACTCCTCGAGCCTGGACGTAGATATTTGTGACTTCCAGGAACCCCCAAAGCCCTCCCCAGGACTTCTCCAGTCCCTACATAGGTATCTCTGCCCCCCACCAGCCGTCTAAGACCATAGTGCCCCCACCAGCCTGGTTATAGCTAGGTGTATGCCACACAAACCCCTAAGCTCCCCAGGGCCCCCTCCAACCGGTAAGTAGGTATCTGCGCAACTACAAACCCTTAAGACCCCCAGGGACCCTTCCAGACAATACGTAGATTTCTGTGACCCTTACCAACTCCTTAAACACCCAGGGACCACTACAGCCTGGACGTATGTATCTATGATCACCACAACCCCCTAAGCCATCCAGGGACCTCTCCAGCCCTGACGTATATATTTGTGGCCCTCATGAAGCCCCTAATGCCCACCAGAATGTCTCCAGCCTGGACGTAGCTATCTGTGCCCCCCACGACCCCTAAGCCCCCCAGGGATCTCTGCAGCCTCTACATAGGCGTGATGCTCTGAGCATTTCCATGCATGGCCACATGGTGTCACTGTTGCTCCATGCAGGAAATGCTCTGTCCATTACCTGGTGTGGTCACAAGGTGTCAATGCTGCTCCATGCGGGAAATGCTCTGTGCATTACCCTGCCTGGCCACACGGTGTCACAGTTGCTCCATATGGGAAATGTTCTGTGCATTACCGTGTGTGGCCACATGGTGTCACTGTTGCTCCATGCGGGAAATGCTCTGTGCATTACCCAGTGTGGCCACACGGTGTCACTGTTGCGCCATTCGGGAAATGCTCTGTGCATTACTGTAATGGAGTAGGGACTGTCTGTGTGGGGGATGGGAGAGCAGGGGGTGACTTTAGGACCGGACACGTGCTCAGCCTGTAACCTGAGCTAGGCGGGGGGAGGGGTCAGAACCTTTGCCTGTGAAGCTGGACACAGGAAATGGCCAGCTGGAGGGAGTTGGGTTAGTTCAGTTTCGATTTTGGTCTGGGTGGTTGGAATTCAGGGATTCCCAAACTGGGAACTAAGTTTCCTGAACCCATAGAAGGACTTGATTTTGGGGTCCTGCTTTTGCCTCCAGGCTCTGCTGTATCCTTTGCTCCTGTTGTCCAATAAACCTTCTGTTTTACTGGCTGGCTGAGAGTCACTGTGAGTCCCAGGAAGAGGGGTGCAGGACCGGACTCCCCCACACTCTGTGACAGACCCTAAGCCCCTCCGAGACCCCTGCAGCCTGGAGGTAGGTATCTGTGCCTCCCACCAAACACCTAAGACACTCAGAGATCCCTCCAGCCTGAACTTAGGTATCTGTGCCCCCCACAAACCCCTAAGCCCCCGAGGGACCTATACAGCCAGAACATTGGTATCTGTACCCCATATAGATTCCACAACCCCCCTAACCCCCCCCCTCCCGGGACATCTACAATCTGGACGTAGATATCTGTGTCCCTCACGAAACCTCTAACCCCCCCTGGGAAAGATACAGCCTGGACATACGTATCTGTGCCCACTCGAACCCCTAAAACCCACTGGTACCCCTACAGCCTGGACATCATAGGTGTCTTTGGCCCCCACAAATCCCCTAAGACTCCCAGGATGCCTCCAGCCTGGACGTAGGTATCTTTGACCCCCACTAACCCCCTAAGCCCCCCTGGTAACCCTACAGACTGGATGTAGGAATATGTGCCCACCACGAACCCTCTAAGCCCCCATGGGACCCCTACAGCATGGAGATTGGTATCTGTGTCCCCCTCAAACTCTCTAAGCCCCCCAGGGACCGCTATGGCCTGGACATAGGTATCTGTGCACCCCAAGGCCCCTAGATCCCCCGGACCTCTGCAGCCTGGCTGTAGGTGTGACGGTGCTGCCCGTGGGAGCCAGCTCAGCTCACTCAATCAGAGTGAATTGCAAACAAAACAGGGCAGACAAATCCCAAAAGCTGCTGGTTATTTCAATACTTAGATTTACCAAGCCAGCACAAAACAGCTTCTGTAGTACATCACTGGTTACTTAGAAGTTTAAACCACGCAGTTCGCTTAGCGTACCCAGCCTCAGGCCTCCGTCCAGACACACCTGTTAGATATGATGATGATTCCTGAAAATCTTACTTCGTCATATAAAAGAAAAGATACTTCCGATCCCAAAGGATCAGCCACATAACCAGTTTTAATTATAACTTAGATTTTACCTAAAATACATGCTATAGCCAATTCTTATTAACTAAGCTAAAATTTATTAGAAAAAAAAGAGAGAGAGTGAGTGTTGGTTAAAAGATTAATAGACATATAGACTTGAATTCAATTTTTGAGGTTCAGATACAAAGTAGAGATGAGCTTGTAGTTGCCAAAAGTCCTTTTAGAAATAGTCCATAGGTTATAATCCAATGTCCATATTCAGGGTGGCTCCAGTCAATGACTGGGGATCTCAATCCTTGCGGCTTAAAGTTTCCCCCTCTTGAAACCCAAAGCAGATCTGAGATGAAGAAGGATCGTGTCCCAGGTTCTTAAACATTTCCAGCAGCCTTTCGGCCTGAGAAAACAATAGGCTTAACTCTCCTTCCAAGCCTCCTGGCAATTAGTACAGAGTAATTTATTCATTAAACAGTTCAGATACAGATTACCACAACCTTCAAAGAGACACAGACAATAATACTATTTCACTCAAGTATCATCATAAATGTTAATATTCTTTTTTTGCTCTTTGAATTAAAACTATAGCAATAGACAAGTCTTGTTTGCCTATATCACAAGACCTGAGCAAACACCTCCCCTTCTACCTCTAACACTGCAGACTTGCATTTCAAAGCTCTGTTCATTTATATATCTCGTTAACCAGTTTTTAAGGTTCACCCACTGGTCAGGTCAGTCGGTGAGATTAGTTAATTAACTCCTTTTGCCCCTGTCACCTTTCAATGAGATATTAGCTTATACTTATAATGTCACTGTCTCAGTGAGTTGACGGCTTCAGTTCCCCATAGACTCTGCCTGCGCCTCTCACCGAGCTGGAGTACAGCAGGCGAGGGGAGAGCACTCAATATATTGCATCTACACTAGACGCGATATATCGACCCCCGCTGGATCGATCGCTGCCCACCGATTCGGCAGGTGGTATAGACATACCCCGAGTATCTGGTGATCGGAGCTGGACCCCCGAGGGGGACACATTGAAGGAACTCAGGGGTTAAGGTGCCTCTATTGTCAACTGTCATGGCTGCTGTGGCTCAGAGGAGGGTGCTTGACTGCCGGGCAGGCTTAGGCACCGCAAGCCTTGGAGGTGGGAGAAGTGAAGCGGCCACGGCGTGCTCGGGGTGCTCGTTCTCGGAGCAGGGGTGAGCTCGGGCGAGGGGGGTGCCGCAGGGCAGAGCAGGAGAGTTGCCACAAGAGGGGAGCATCAGGGTGGAGAGGGGAGCTGCCACGGGTGGGGCGCTTCAGGGCAGGGGTGCGGGGGAGGGAGGGTGCAAGGTGGAAGTTTCGCCTAGGGCATGAAACTTCCTTGCACCGGTCCTGCCCCACGCCCTGCCTGCAGCCAGCCCTGCACCCCCTGCCCTGCCCTGCCGGCAGTCAGCCTCTGTCTCCAACCAGCCCTGCACCTTCTGCTTTGCCTGCACCAGCCGCATCCTCCCTGCCTTGTCTCCAGCCAACCCCGATGCACTCCCCTGCCTGAAGCCAGCCAGCCACGCAGCCCTTGCCCTGCCTGAAGCCAGACCCTACCTCCAGTCAACCCCACATCCACTGGTGCCCTGCACTTCCCAGGGCAGTAACCCTGCACATCTGCTTCAATGAGGGGGGCAGGGAGCAGCTGGGACCCACACATGTGCACACCCTAGGGAGACCAGACAGCAAGTGTGAAAAATTGGGACAGCGTGGGGGGTAATAGGATCCTAGATAAGACCCCAAAATTCGGACTGTCCCTATAAAATTGGGACATCTGGTCACCACAGCACACCCCCAGGACTCCTGACTTCCATTGCTGGGTTTCCTATTGGTTCCTCTGCTGGTTGCTTTCCTTTTCCTGGGGACTTTGGGCAAGTTGCTCCCTACTCTCGGGCTCTGTCCCCAGCAGTCAAATGGGGATTTCATACCTTCCCGCTATTGGAAAGTGCTGGGAGAATCTCCCAGCAAAAGCTGCTCTGACAGTGCTAAGCAGCATCTGACCAATCAAGGTCGGAGCTCACTGCCCAGGAGGAGTGCTTGGCTCTGGGGTTTCACTTCAGCCCAGTGTAGAGAGAGAGCCCTAACCATGGAGTTTGGCTCAAGAAGACCAAGTCTCCAATTTGTTAAGGGTGTTTTGAATTTCAATCCTGTGCTCCAAAGTGCTTGGTGTCAGTTGTAAACTTTAGGAGCATGCTCTCCACTCCATTTTCCAAATCATTCATGAAAATATAGAATAGTACCTGACACCGGACTGATCCCTGCCAGACCCACTAGGTTCACCCTCCCCGTTGGGCAGCTAAACATGGAGAAGGGCTCCTGGAGTCTTGGCTTTCAACCAGCTCTGCACCCACATTACACTGATTGCAGCTGGACTGCATTTCCCTCGTTTGCTTCTGAGAATGTCCTATGGGACTGTGTCAAAAGCCTTAGTAACACCAAGCTAGATCCCATCTATTGTTTACTCACCTCTACCAGGCCCAGAACCCTGCCAAAGAAGGAAAGAGGATTGGTTTGGAATGATTTGTTCTTGACAATTCCACGTTCACTAGTCATAAGAACCAAATCATCCTGTAGGTGCTGCTGACAAACTGAGTGTTTAAGAATGTATTGCAGGATCTCTCCAGCTCTGGCAGTCAGGCTAGTTAGTCTGTAAGTCCCAGAGGTCTTTTTGTTCCCCTTTGAAAGATAGGTCCTGTCTTGTTCATGGATGGGAAGATGTTCTTTTTCAGGGGTCTCAGACGAGAACTGGGAAACAACACCTGGTTTGTTAAGGCCACAAAAGCGGAGGCAGAAACCTCTTCTCTGCTGCTGGCAAAGAACCACAGGTACCTAAAAGATAGGGACTCACATCTTTGAATGGGCTTTAAAAAGGCAGTGGTTAATAAGTTTGGCCCCGACCATTTCTTGTTTCCACAGACTAGACATTTTAGCAAACTTTAGAATTCCTTGGTGCTAAACACTGTAAAACTCCCCTTTCTCCTTCACAGAGGGCTTTAATACCCCTTCTCTCACTTGGGCTCTAAACTGCCCATAGTTCGAGAACTGTTCCTGTTCCGATTGGACAGATGGGAGAAGGGAAGTGACCTACCCAAGGCCTACACAACAAGGCGATGACAGAGCCAGAAAGAGAAGCAACCAGTTCTGACTCCTGTTCTAACAGATGAAAACACCCCAGAGCCTAGGAATCGAGATGGTGGGAAAATTTCATTCAAACCGTTTCTGTCCGAAAATCCCATTTAGACTAAACCAGTTTGTTTCTCAAAATCATAACAAGTGGGATGAAAGATCTTTGCAAAAATATTTTGTTGCAAAACAAAAGCATCTCCTCTTTGTCAGAGTGTTTTAAATTGTCTCCTCGCACACAAAGAGGAGACACTTACATCTCAACCATTAGATAAGGTGCTTCAATCTGAGCTAAGTCGTTGCTACTATTAACAATTTCAAAATAAAAAAATACAAATAAAATAGACTATTTCAGCTAATCTATTATGTCATAATCTGCTCTGAGTAAACATGATGGGAAACTTCATATTATGCACTACTTCTAGTGACACTCCCAAATGGATCCGCATCCTTCACCCACCATGAGGTAGGTAAGAGCGGATCATTATTATCCCTACTTGAAAGAGGGAGAAGCTAAGGCTGAGAAAGGAGAATTGACTTGTCTTAGGTCACACAGCCCGTCAGAGGCAGTGTTGGGAATAGGACCCAAGAGCCCTGATTTTCAAACAAACCATCGGATCTTGAATTTCAGACATTGAATGACCTGAATACAGTGCTCTCAGATGAGCTCCAGACCAACAACAGTGACAGTAATTATTCAGCAAGCATTTGAGGAGAACTGCAATGTTAGAGGGAATCATCAACTGCTCAGAGACAATTAATGCAGAGAAGCAGCAAAATTAATCAAAGATAGAACTGGTTCTGACTTATTTACTTGATCTTAAAAGAGAACAACAAGGACCTGAGTCTCCTCCCTGTCAATAACCCCCTGCTCAACCAATCAGGATAGAGACTGAGGACGGGAGGCTGAGGGTTCTCACCAGAGAGCCCAAAGGATGGCCCAGGTCACCGGTGGGGATCACTGCCCGAGCACTATTTCAGTCCCACATTTTTGGGTGGACCTTCCATAGTGGGAGCTGCAGAGGACTTCCCTGCAACACACACACACACACCTCCGTCCTGTTGTTGGGAAGGGAACAGGAGAAAGGACAAAAGAAGCAAGAGAAGAAGAGGAGGGAGGGATGGAGGAAGAGGTGAAACAAAAAGGACAAACCCTAATGTCCCCAGCGATTCTAAGGGACAAAATCCCAGGTGCGCAATAAAATTCTGCCTCCTTAAGCTCGTGTTTTCCATGCCTAGAATTCACTTGTCACCAGATAGATCAGACTGAACAGGTTTCAAACCTCCAGGAGGCTCTTACCTTCTAAACAGGGACGGCTGTTTTCTAGTAAAATCACTACAAGGGAAGGAGGAAACTCGAAAGAGGTTCCTCCTGGCGCTCACGTCCATGACCCCAAATAATCTCTCAGTCCTCAAAGAGAGACCTGGAGAAGGAAACGTGCTGAAGCAAAGCCACAGAGGTCTCTGAGGTTTCCCTGGCCCCTCGCCCCTGTCCTGCCTGGCTGATGTCAGCATCTCTCTGTGAGGTCACCACCTCCCCACCACCTTGGACCAATAGTCTGAGGTCCTGCAAAAGGCCTTTGTGATGTCACTGCCACACCCCTCCCTTGCTGGGCTAATGTCCTGCCCCTGGCCAGGCACTTTGGAGGTTTGAGCTACTCCCTGTGGATCACCCCACTCAAGGAGCGTTCGTTCTAGGCAGCAAGCCGGCTAGACAGGAAAACATCAGACGCTGCTCCCAATGCTACACTCAGTTTTTCAGAAATTAGTCGACTTCATGGTCAGAAGACACCATTAGAGCATCTAACCTGCATATCACAGGCCTCCTGTATGACATAACAGCTACTTTGGGGGCAAACACATTCCAGAAAGGCATCTAGTCTTCATTAAATGACATCAGGAGATGGTGAATCCACCACTTTCCTTGGTAGCTTGCTCCTGTGGTGAATCATCCTCGCTGTTGACTATTGTGCCTCAGTTGTAATATGAATTTGTCTCTTTTCACTTTCCAGCCATTGGGTCTTGTTATGCCTTTCTCTGCTCCATTCAAGAGCCCGTAAATACCCAATCTTTTCTCTCCATTAAGGCCCTTCAACATTTCAATGAAATCACCTTTCAATCTTCTTTTGATAAGCTAAACAGGTTGAGCTCTTTCAATAGCTCACTGGAAGGCATTTTTCTCCAGCCCTCAGAACATTTGGTGGCTCTTTGCTGCCCTAGCTCCAATTTCACAACATCTTTTTCAAATGAGGATACCAGAACTGGAGGCAGTATAAAGGTTGTATAAAGGTAAAATTAAATAGGTTGCAGAGGAGTTTTTTTTAATTTCGGCTTTTGTTGCTAAAAATTTTGTCTCTCTGCGGTGAGAAAAAACACTCCCCGAATGCCAAAATTTGAGCCATGAAAAGCGGCAGTGTGAACAGCGCATCATAGGTGGAGCTGTGCTCCCGGTGACAAAGCTCCTGCCCCTCATTGGAGGTAGTTTGGCTTTGTTGCCGGGGAAGCTCTCTCTCAGCGATAAGGACGGCCACACAGCGCACCTTACAATGGCATGGTTAGAGTGGCACAGCTGCACCGTGGTAAGGTGCGCGGTGTAGACACAGCCTCAGAGCTGGGGAAAGCCGACAGGCGCTGAGGAGCACAGGGTTCAGACAGAGACATCCGTTAGGAGAGGAACTATTCACAGGGATTCTCTATAGCCTAGTAAGGTGGAGAGGATGGAAGATGATAATGTACAGGTAGGTTCTGATGAGAAACAGTGAAATGAAAGAGTCTCCCTCAATTACATCATGTAATAGCAGACAGCTAAAATGGGACACATTTTAGAAGTGCTTAAATACAAACGCTAAACGTCTAAGTACTAAGACTGGTGAATTTGAGTGCCTGGTATTGAGTGACGATATTGATAGAATAGGCATCACAGAAACCCTTGCACCCCCTCCTGCACCCACATGGGGAGACTGACCTGTGTGCATGGAGCAGCTGGCATTGCTGCCCCCCACTCCTCCCTGGAACGCTGCTCATCTGGGCACCCCTAGGGGCTGTGGGATGTGGGGGCAAGAAGTGAGATCATCCGAGCTCCCTGCATCCAGGTCACTTTCCTCAGCCGGGCTGCATAGCGGGAGGGCAGAGAGCAGCAGCTTCTGATGCTCCCCTCACAGCACAGCCCAAGTGGGAAAAGTGACCAGGACGCATGGAGCACATAGGGTTGCTCCTTACTCCCCTCAAACCTCTATGGACCCATGGAGGAGCATTGGGGCAGGGGAGAGCAGTGAGCACCTTTGCACTGCCACACGGTGCCCTTTGACCCCTGGAGCCCTGGGCGGCTATCGGGGGGCACCACCCCTAAGGCCGGCCAGGCTCCCCAGAACGAGCAGCAGAAAACACAGAGACTGGCCACACACTGAGCAGTGGTAGCCTGGGCGGCTCGTAATGGAGGCTCAGGGGGGAGGGGTGTCATAACATTTTTTCCCAGATTTGGACCTTAGCGTCCAAAATATGGGTGTTAGCATGAAAACCTCCAAGCTTAGTTACCAGCTTGGACCTGGTAAAGCTGCCACCAGCCAGGGATTTATACAGTGCCTGGCTCACTGTGGTCTCCCCAAAACCTTCCCCGGGGGACCCCCAGACTCAGATGCCTTGAGTCTCACAACAAAGGGGAATAAACCATTTCCCTTCCCCCTCCTCCCCTCCAGGTGTTCCCTCCCTGGGTTCCTGGAGAGATATACAGAAGCAAGCTCCGTGAATCTAAACAGAGGGACTCCCCCCTCCCTGTTTCCAGTCCTGGAAATAGAAGTACCAAGATAGCTAATCTCTCTTCCCCCTTACCCAGAGGGTATGCAAAGTCAGGCTAGTAAATCTAACACAACGAGATTTTCCCCCTGACTTCTTCCTCCCACCAATTCCCTGGTGAGCTGCAGACTCAATTCCCTGGAGTCCCCACTAAAGAAAAAATCCAACAGGTCTTAAAAAGAAAGCTTTATATAAAAAGAAAGAAAAGGACATAAAAATGGTCTCTCTGTATTAAGGTGACAAATACAGGGTTATTTGCTTAAAAGAAAAAAATGAATAAACAGCCTTATCCAAAAAGAATACAATTTAAACATTCCAGCAACTACACACATGTAAATACAAAAAAAACAATATAAACTTATTGTCTTATTATCTTTGTACTTACAACTTGGAAACAGAAGATTAGAAAGGCAGGAGATAGAAAAATCACTCTCATAGCCGAGACGCCACAGACACAAGACAAAGAACAAAGAACTCACACACAAACTTCCCTCCACCCAGATTTGAAAAAGTCTTGTTTCCTGATTGGTCCTCTGGTCAGGTGTTTTAGGTTACTGGTGTTACCCCTTTATAGGTAAAAGAACATTAACCCTTAGCTATCTGTTTATGACAAGGGGGCTCAGCCTCCCCAAACCTTGCACTGCCAAGGGGACAGTGGGGCCCATGATCAGGGGCCCTGGCCAAGTTAGGTCCCCCTGGAAAAGTCTCCCCTATGTCAGCCCCAGGGCTGGAGGAGCTCCCACTCCCTGCTACAGCCCGGGGGCTGCAGCAGGGGCACAGAGCTTCTCTGGTCTCAGGGCCACAGCGGGGCAGGGGTAAAGGAGTGATAGGGTGGGGCTGGTGGGGGAAGGGGTGGAACAGAAGTGACAGTGGATGGGGCCATGGGTGGAAGGGGGTAGAGCCACAGACAGAAGGTAGGGGCATGGTTCTGGTGCTGGGGCCCCCACACTTGTTCTCCCTTTCCCGGGGGTTTGGCATCACTAGCCCCGGCTTAGCGAGTAGGGTTCAGTGGTCCCCATAATGTGGGGTGCGACTCCTAGGGGGACACAGAGGAACATTCATGGGGGCACCTCAGGACCTGAGCCAGCCCACATAGAGGGCAGGGAGGGAGCACCACTCTGCCACAGCTCTTCCCCAACCCCACCCTCAGCCTGAGACTCTGGCTCCCAGCCCGGCGTCGACCCCTTTACCCCTGTCCGCACCCCTCTCCCCAGCAAGCAACAGCCCCACTCCTCCCAGCCCCGGTTCTTGACCGTGGCTTCCGAGGGGCCACAGCCATGGCTAAGAGGGCACAATGTGAAATGTTTGGTTACCACTGGTTTAGGGTGACGTCCTCAATCACTTCTCTGCAGTCCAATAAAAGCTATTCCTCACTCACCTACCCCTCCATCAGGACGGACTAGGTATGTTCTGCTGCCCTTCACTCATACAGGAAGGAGAATAACATTTCATTCCACTCAATCCTAAAGTGATTTGTAACCCAAGACCATCCCAAACTGGTCATTTTGGGGAAGCGGCCCCATCATGCTGCATAGCTAGGCAGAGTAGGTGTGTCTATGCAAACACGGTCTGTTCCTGAAGTCTTTCCCCAGCTCCTCACTAGGTGAGAGAGGGGAGCTCATTCAGACCCTGCTTACGCTTAGTATTTAAAAACTCCTTAGTGTCCCTATCTCTGCCGGCCTTAGATTTCTCCTCCTGTCCGTTTTTTGACAGCTCAGATGAGGTGACCGAGTGGTTAAGGTGATGGACTGCTACCCCATTATGCTCTGCCTGCATGGGTTCAAATCCCATTCTCATCAGAGGCATTTAGTCTTCACCCTCCTTTATAGACAACCATCTCCCCCTTTGGTACAATAACAGATCAAACAATGTTGCTTGTGTTACCCAAAATTGGGTCAGTTAGTAAGCTTAGAGAGGACTAATAATGCCCCTCCCCCCCAGAGTTTGGCAGAAAGCAGCACATTTATTAGCTTGATAGCTAAGCTCAAAAGAAGGGATGGGGGAGGGTGTCACACTCATACTCACGCTCCCAGGACAGGCCTGGCAGTGGAGATGTCAGGATCCTTTAAGGTAAGTGTCCCACAGCGCAGCGATGGACAATGCGATGAAGATCAGTCTCCCTGAGGTGCAATAGAATGTAACACAGCGAACCACTGGCCAGATGGGCCGGGTGAAGGGCATTCACTGGAGGTACAAAGGAGAGTGGGAAAGCCACTTCACAGGCATTCAAAGAGGGAAAGGACACAAGCTGGGGGAGTTTAACAGACCTTTTGAGCATACAGGTTATACAGAGCATACAGATCACTGCTGCTCCTACAACATGATAAGTTCTCAAGCAGCATGTTTCTTACTTTGCCCATCTGTCAATTTTGATGATTATTGATGGAAATATTTTGCCATTGGGTTGTGTGTTTACACAGAAATTGACATTTACCAACAAATACACAATTCTTCCAAGCCTGCCTAGTCTGCAGTTGATGGGTTTAGAGGGACACATTCACTCTTCCAGGTCCCCATTCCAGGCCTGTGCTCTCCAGGTTGTCAACTTCCCGCACTGCTGGGATCCTTCCCTCATCTCCCCCCAAACCACTGCCCCACCCCCACTTCTGGGGTCCCCTCCCTACACTGTCTAACTCCACTGCTGGCAGGATCCCTTCCTGTTCCTTTCATTTCCTGCCTCCACTCTGGGCAAAAGCTCTGCACTCTTCCCACACCAGAAGTTGAACCCAGGCCACCTGGGTGAAAACCAGGAATCCTGACCACTAGCCCATATGGGACTATTGTTGCATCTGACGAAGTGGGTATTCACCCACGACAGCTCATGCTCCAATACGTCTGTTAGTCTATAAGGTGCCACCGGATTCTTGGCTGCTATTATTACTACAACTCAGGCCTTGGCTACACTGGAGAGTTACAGTGCAGGTGGTGGCTTTACAGCGCTGTAACTTACTCCCCGTCCACACTGGCAAGGCACATACAGCGCTGTATCTCCCTGGCTACAGTGCTGCATGTGCTCCACCTCGACGAGAGGAATAAAGAGAACAGAGCTGGTGATGCAGCGCTGGGGTGCCAGTGTAAACAGTGATTAATCTTACTACGCTGTCACTGACCTCCGGAACCTTCCCATAATGCTTTTAAGTAGAGATAACGCTCTTTGTTTTGGTGTGATGCCTCTGTTTGTTTTGTTGTGAGCTCAAGGCTCCCGGAGCTGCTTATCTAAAAACCAAACACAGTTACTGTTTGCAGTGAATGAGCAGAGGCAGGGGGATCCCTTTGGAACACCCACAGCTGGTGTTTGCTTGAGGAGAGAAGCAGCCGGGTGGGCACGGGGGGGGGGTCTGTTTTGGATCAGCGGCTTATCTGGTCTGTGAGGAAAAAAACAAAGGCGGCTATTTGCATTTAGTGAATGAGAGAGGGGTGGGGGAGGAGGCTTGAACTTGCCAGGCAGGGAGCTGACACAGTGTCAGCTCCAAAAATCCACTCGCTCTGTCTCCCCCACGCTCCGTGTCACACTCCACCCCACCCTCCTCTTTTGAAAAGCACATTGCAGCCACTTGAATGCTGGGATAGCTGCCCATAATGCACCACTCCCAACAGCGCTGCAAATGTGGCCATGACAGAGTGCTGGTAGCTGTCAGTGTGTCCACACTGCAGCGCTTTCCCTAAACAGCTGTAGGAAGACAGCTTTAACTCCCAGCGCTGGACAGCTGCAAGTGTAGCCAAACCCTCTCTAAGCCGACCCCTTATGAGAACAGCAGGGACTAGCATGACTAGATGTCCCGATTTTTGGGTCTTTTTCTTATATAGGTGCCTATTAACCCCACCCCCATCCCAATTTTTCACATTTGCTGTCGGATCACCCTAGCAGGGGTTGCACACAGGGCTGCATTAACCTTCAGGTGCTGAGGTTTCCCTCTCTCCATTCCCAGAGCCTGTGATCAGGAAACAGACATCAGGGCTCCCAGGTGCTGCACAGACCATGACTGAGATCAGACCCCATATTATGCAAGGTGCTGTACAAACCCTGGGCAACACTGAGACACCCAGGAGGTTCCCCTCAATTTCCCTGAGCCTCTGCTGCCCAACTTCTTCTGAATCCCTCTGGCTCACCCCCCCCCCACAAAAAACCCACCTTTCCAAACAGTCCTTCTTTCCTTGCCCCCTGATTCTGGTTTCACACCCTGGGACCATCTCCTCTCTTTGTCTCTCCCCCTCCAGGTGAAGCAGAGATGGAGGCAACTTCAGCCACTGGAGTCAGCCTCAGCGAGCACTGCAGCCGGCCCCGGGGGAGGGGGGGTGTTTGCAGACACAGGAAGGGAGCAGGGGGTGCTGGGAAGAAGGCGGCAGGAGAACAAAGTTCAGAGACCCAACATGGGGAAATTACAGGGGGCGGGGCTCTGACACATCCCAGGTGCTGGGCAGCTCCTGGGGGAGGGGCTCTGGCACAGCCCATGGGCAGGGCAGCTGCTCGGGGTGGGGTTCCAGCACAGAGCAGGGGCGGGGCAGCTTCTGGGGGCGGGGCTCCAGCACAGAGCGGGGGTGGAGCAGCTCCTGAGGGCGGGGCTCTGGCACAGCCCATGGGCAGGGCAGCTCCTAGGGGTGGGGCTCTGGCACAGCCCGGGGGCGTGGCAGCTCCTGGGCCGGGGCTCCAGCACAGAGCGGGGGTGGAGCAGCTCCTGAGGGCGGGGCTCTGGCACAGCCCATGGGCAGGGCAGCTCCTGGGGGCTGGGCTCTGGCACAGCCCATGGGCAGGGCAGCTCCTGGGAGCAGGGCTCTGGCTCAGCTCAGGGGCGGGGCAGCTCCTGGGGGCGGGGCTCTGGCACATTGTGACACAGAGCCCGGGCTGAACAGCTGCTTCCTGGTTCTCCACGTGCTGCCAGCAGCGCTGGAGCTGCCCGAGCCGGAGCGGAGCCGCTGTTCTCAGCTGCAGCCAGGATCTGCCCCCGGCCCCGCTGGGATCCAGGTGGGGACAGAGACTGGGGCCCGGGGGTTCCCCTTGGTGTGGCTGGCGGGGGCGGGAGGGGAGAAGCCGGAGCTGCAGGCGGGGGAAGGGCGGTGGGACATTGTGACCCGGAGCCCCCGGGGAATGAGAGGCGCTGGGGGGCAGGAAAGTGACTCTGCCCCAGGGAGCCTGGGAGAAGCCTTGAAGGCGCCTCGGCCCCAGTGGAGCTGCAGGAGGATCCGCCCGCCCGCCCCGCTGGGATGGGGGGGCCGGGGCCCGGCCGTCGTGTGGGGGGGAGGGGCGGACCCCGGGCCAGGCGGGGGGGGGCGGTGTATTAAATCCCTCCCCATAGCAATGTGCTACTCCCGGGCACTGCGCATACCCAGTAACAGCCGCTGAAGCCGCTGCCCTTCCCCCTGCCCGGACCAGCCGTAACGTTCCGCCGGGCGCTGGGGGCGGGGCTGGAGCGGGGCGGGGGAGTAACAGGGAGCGTGGGAGGGGCGGGCGCAGAGCAGGAAATTGATGGGCGGGGGGGGGTCAGGCAGCTGGAGGCAGGGTTCGTGGGGGGCTAAAGGGCACAATCCGGGCTGGGGGGAGGAGCAGGAGTTGAGCTCAGGGGGAGGCGCTGGCAGAGCCCCCCCCTTTGGTGTGAGGGCGGAGGTGTCGAGGGGGGAGGAGAAGCCGGAGTTGCAGGGGGGGGAGGTCACTGGGGTGGGGGGGTAGATCTGTCTCTGTGCAGCCAGGACATTCCCGGGGTGGGAGGGAGGTGAGTTAACTGGATCCTGTCCCTGTTTTTGCCACTTCCTCCCACACACACATTCTCTCAAGATTTCCCCTTTTCTCTCTCATTATCACACGTGGCTATAAAATCCAGGGAGATTCTCCTCCCCCCCCCAATGATCAGCTCTCTAATTGCCTCTGATTTTCCCTTTTCTCTCCATACTTCTCAAATGTCAATTTAAAATCTCTCCGATGGGGGGTGGATTTTCCCACCCATTTTATCTGCAGCGATTTGTCCTTGTTTGGGTGGGAAATTGTTGCCCTGGGTCATTCCCCAGAACATGGCTCCCACTGGAGTGGGATGGGATGAGGTTCCCGTTCTCTGCCAGGGCAGGGAAGGGAAGGGAGGAGCACATCCCCCATGGAGACTGCCCAGACCCCATTTCCCAATTCCCCTGCGGCCCCCTTCCATTGTCCAGGGAGCCTTCCAGCTCCCCCCCGCCCTTAAATCAGCTCCTCAAAGGGCTCTGAGCTGCTCACGTGAATGGTTGCCCCGTGGCCGGGGGGGACCATCACATTCTGTTTATGTATTGGACAGTCATATAAAATCCAGTCCAACAGTCCCCCTTTTCCACTAGTTATTTAATAGCAACATCAAATCCCCTCCGATCTTGGTGGTTTTCTCTCATGTTATCAAATGTCCTTTGTGACAGGGTTCTCTCTGCGTGTCTCAAAGATTGATATAAAATACCCCAAACATTTGCCCCACTTCTCTCTAGTTGTTTTATTTCTAATTGAATATGATGGGTTGTTTCCCAATGTGCTAAGATGCAGCCGCCTCTGGGGTGGATCCATGGTGGCCATTATTTGCTAGTGACAGCCCGTGGATCTTTCTTGCCCTCCAGGCCTTCCATTCTCCTGTTAAAGAAGCACTCCCCAGGCTCCCTCTGCCTGTGTGACTGGCCAGCAGGAGGTGGTGTTAACTTTCTAGCCACTTCTCCCACTCTGTGAGGTAACACTTGCAGGGGCAGGGAAGGTGTCTGTGTGGGGAGATTGCAGCTGAAGGGGCATTGTGGTAGGGGGAGGCCTCTGGGTGGCTGGGCAGGGGGTACCCTAGTCAGGTTGGTGGGTTGTGGAGGTTTGGGGTTTTCGGGGGTGGTGGTTCTGATGTGCCCATCCCTGAGGCTATGGGTCCTGGAGGTGGGTATCGCTGGGGGCCTGGTGGCTGCAGAACAGTGGGGGTGGGTGTCTCTTGGGGAGGCGGGACAGAGGGTTAGAGGGAGCCTGGTTCTGTGCCAGGGGCTCTGTCTGTGCTTCCCCCGCTGGTTCCTGGTTTTGTTGCCATGCCCAGTGCACAGAGCTGGGGGAGGGGATCCCTGGCACTAGGTGAGGGCATGCCAGGGAAGCAGAGTGATGGGTCGCACTGTAAAGCATCAGGGGGTCACACTGGGCAGAGGAGGGGGTCCCAGGCAAATGTCAGGGTAGATCGTTCTGGAGGGTGGGGAAGTTCCTAGGCAGGCAGTGAGGGACTGAGTTCCCAGTGGGGGGGGGTCCCTTGAGGGGGTCCCTGGCTGCTGGGGGCTCTTGGTGGGGGGAACCCTTTGGGATTCCCAACCTGGCAATCATGGTGTGGTGGGGGTTCTCTGGCCGGTGGGGCTTTGAGGGGTATCTGGGGTCCCTGGCCAGGGACTCTGGGGGCTGCGTCCCAGGGAATATCTGATGGGATCCTGGCTGGGGGGTGTCTGGGGCCCCTGGCTGGGGGGTCTGGGCTCTGGGTACTAGGGGGTGTCTGGGGGCTGCTGCTAACCATGATCCTTCTCTCTGGTCAACTTGTACCAGAGTCCTGGCTCCTAGTCACCAGGTCACCAAGTCCATTCCCCAGTCACGTGCCCTGTCACTGTGATAACTTTCTGTCCACTTAGCAAACACTGTTAGTGTGAAATCACAGAATTTACTTTTCTCCTCTTTTGAAAACTGCAGGAACTTTCGGTTCCGTTTGGAAAATTTTTGCCCCCAGTCCTTGTCCTAGATCTGCGGGGGTGAGGGAGGTGGGAAGGGAGTCAGCACTGCCACACGATGGTCTTTTCCACAGCGTTCTGAACTCATTCTTTCTGAAATCCGGTGTCATTGAGACCGTTGTTAATCCAGAGTCACTGTATGGAAAGACAAGGAGTGATTCCAGATGGACAGTGGGTCAAATGAGATCAGCCATTCTCCCTGTGAGGAGGGGCTCCCATTAGCTGCTCTCCCCAGAGAGCTAAAGGAGGGAAGCTGCTCATACACTCTGTCCCTCTCTGCTCAGGATATTGGGGTTCAGCTTCCTGGGTCAGATGCTGCAGCCTCCATTGTGATCTGGGAGACCAGGCTTGGCAGCTGCTGCTCCCCCAGTGGGGCTCTGTGCTGGGAAGTGACCTTAATTAAAGCTTCTTCTCTGCCCGGCCCAGGGGATGACTTTCTGCAGCTGGTCCTAGCCCCCTAGGGCAGTCCTGGGCCCTGTTACTACTAAATTCTGAGCCAGAGTCTCCAGGTAACTGAAAGACCTCAGGGAATGTCCTAGGGTCTGGCAAGAAAGTGACTCTGCACAAACAACACCACCTCATTTCTCCTCCCATTAGCGGTTGCCAGGAGGAAATCCAGCCATGGGAGAGCAAAGCCCCCAGGAATGGGACTGTCCCAGCCAGAGGGGCAGGGAGAGAGGACAGGGGAAGGAGAGACTGAAAGGGGCAGTGGGAGAAATGAATGTGGGGGAGAGATTTCCAGCTCTCTAGTCCACCCAGACACATGTATTGCTGCATCCTGGGGCAGAACCACTTTCCAGTGAACAAAACAAGGATCAGACAGAGCAAAAGCCAGTTCCTGACTCCATATTCCCCCTGCTGGGGTGTGGCTGCCGTGGGGTCAGTGTCTGAGGGAATCCCCCACAGTGACTCCTTTGGTTCTGCTCTTTTCTAGCCTTGTGTTCAGAGAAGGGGTGAGGGGAGAGAGAAGGGAGGTTAAAAATGTGTCTGTGGACTTAGCCTGGCAGGAGGGGCCAGGTCTAAATTGTAATAAACAGATTGAGCATTTCCCAGCATGACAGAATCTAGGGTGTCTGTCTGCAGGGAAAGGGCCTGGGGGAATTGTGATGTGAAATTAACTAAAACCGGTTGTGAAACGCCCACAACTGCCCTTCTCCCCCAGACAGGCTGCAGAATGTTTTGCTCCAGCTCATCCCAGCCTGGCGTGGGACAGGGAAGAGAAATGGCTGCAGTGGAGTCAGTCCAGGTAGAGATTATCGGGGGGTTGCTGGTGGGTTCCTGCTGGAGGAAAGGGAGAGCAAATACACCAGAGGTGGGAAGGTTTGCAGAGTCTGGTTTGGAGGTTGGAGCGGGGCAGGAAATTCACAGCGTGGGGAAAGGAGGAGGCCAGGGTGTGGCAGACCTGCTGGGAGTTATTTACTAAGTGGCCTAGATTCTAGGAACAGACCCAGGAGGTTTGGAGGTGGAAATGCCCTAATTTGTGAAGAGAGAAAATAACCCACCTACATGGAGCTAGTCAAACTGACCAGACTCCTAGTGCTGGAGCCTGACCTCATTAACCATCAGCTGCTGTGAGATATAAAGGGGACACCCATGAGTCAGGCTTATTGGAGCTGCCTCTCCCTTCATATCCCGCTCCTCACAATGAGGAGGGTGTTGGGCATCCTACCAGCGAGCTCTCCCTGGACCCTGCTAGGGGCTCCATCTCCTGTATCAGTCAGTGGCTAGTAGGGGGGTGATGGATATGCTGGGAGAGATAAGGGGCTCTCTCTTCATCCCCTCACCCTGGCATTTGCTGGATACTCTGAGCCAGGTCGAGGTGGGACTCTCCTGACTATGATCCACCCAGAGCTTCCATTTGATTCACTCTTCTCTGCCACAAATAGTGGGGCTGTGAGTGGGGCAGCAAGTCCTTAGTGTTGGACTCTTACTCTTTCAGGGGCTGGTGACCTTCAAGGAGATGGCTATGTATTTCACCAGGGAAGAGTGGGCTCTGCTGGACCCCACTCAGAGAGCCCTCTACTGGGATGTCATGCAGGAGAACTATGAGACTGTGACCTCGCTGGGTAAGGGTTCCTGTCCCTTCTGTTCTTGGAAGGGGAAATGAAGAGTGAAGGTTCACGCCACCCCCACAATGCCATCTGTACCCTGTCCTGTTTCAGCATCACCCCAATAGGCCAGTGACACACATAATACCAGAGACCCTCCTCTGCTGCAGAACACTTTGGGAACAGAGCACAGGAGCCGTATTGCACAGTGTCAAATATCTCCTGTTTGCTCAAGTGAAACTGGGGGTTAGGTCTGGCATAACTGTCCCATACCCCTAATCATTTTTGTTGCCCTTTTCTGAACCTTTTCCAATTCCAATATATCTATTTTTGAGATGGGGTGACATGTGCATGCAGTATTCAAGATGTGGGTGTATCATGGATTTATTTGCTGTTTTTACAAATATGATCTATGAGATATTCTGTCATATCTATCACTTTCTTAATTATTTCCTACATTGTTCACTTTTTTTCACTGCTGCTGCACATTGAGTGGATGTTTTCAGAGAACTATCCACAGTGACTCCAAGATCCATCTCTTGAGTGGAAACAACTAATTTAGACCCCATCATTTTGTATGTATAGTTGGGATTGTGTTTTCCAATGGGCTGCACTATGTGCTATCCTGTCATCTAGTACTGCTGAGATCCTGGATTCAGTAATATCCCTGCCCTTCCTGTTCCCTTTCTCCACCGAACCCCGCCAGCCCATGCTTCCTGTTCCCAGCTTCCCCAGGATTCTCGCACTGTCTCTGAACCTCTCTGTCAGCAAGAAGCAGTGCCAGGGACACTTGCCCTCTGTCTGGAGTCTTCGATTTCTGGGACATGGATTTACTTTCTCTGTGTTGTAAGAGGCTCTGTCATAATGAGTGTCTGTGATGTTACCCAGAGTACAATCTGGACTGTTAAATAGCTGTCCCCTCAGTCCTCCAGCATGGGGTGCCTTTTCCACTGTTTTCCCGCGAGAACAGCCCCTCTTGGCCAATTAACACACAGTCTCCAGCATGTAACTCACTCCCAGCTACACAGTATTGAGTGCTGCTAGACAGCCACTCATGAATTACACCTCAGGAGAAAACCAGCAAATTCTCAAGTGCCCAACTTTCCCCCAGAAATGTGCATCTTGCACTGTCCAGCACGCTACTGAACGACCCAAGCTCATATGAAGTCTGTCATTTCATCAGCGGAAAATGACATGCACCAGCTTGTTATCCCAAACAGAGTTTCCAACACACTTCAATCCACACATACTGGTTAGATGAACAATAAACCAAGATTGTTAACTACCAAAAACTAAAACTAGGCCCAGTCCATGAAAGGGGCACTCCCAGGAGAGACTGTATAAAGGCTGGAACATGAAACACCTTTGTAAACCTGAGACAGCTGCCTTGGGGACAATGACAGGGAGAATCCCCCAAAGTGACTCCTTTGTTTCTGCTCTTCTCTGGCCTCCGATTGTTCCTTCCAACGTGGAGTACTTTGCACTTGTCTCTACTGAATTTGATCCTATTTACTTCAGATCATTTCTCCCGTTTGTCCAGATCATTTTGAATTTTAATCCAATCCTCCAAAGCACTTACAACCCCTCCCAGCTTGGTGTTGTCCGCAAACTTGATACGTGTAAGAGAGAGACTGTTACTGGGAGGGTTTCCCCATGTGTCAGAGGGTTACACCCTGGTGGGAGGGGGCTAGGCCTGTACTGGAATAAGGTCACTCTGTGCTTCACAGTGTGCTAGAACCTAGAATGTGCATTAGCAGGGGAAAAGCTGGGGGGAATCGGCTTGGGGAATGGACAAAAGCCTAGTCTGAATTCTCACACCTTGCCCTTTTCACCCCGGCAGGCCAGAGAATAACATCCATGTTTCGCTGCAGATCATCTCGTCCTCCCAGGGGCAAGGAAATGGCTGCAATGGAGCTGGCTCAGGTAAGAGATTATCAGGGTGGCGGGCTCTGCTTGGAGGTTGAGGAGCAGTAAATGCATAAGAGGGTGGGAATTGCTAGAGGTGGTGGGAAGCAGGAAATATCTCGGGTGGAGAAAGGGAGGGGACAGCATGTGACAAACCTGCTGAGACTTGTGTAGTGTAGGGCGTGATGGGTTGTCACCCCCAGGAGGCAGTTTGTGGAGCTTCTGGGAACTGCTGTGTCCTCTAACCCTCACGCTGGGCTGGCCCTTCTCACACTGCTTTGCTGGAGATTTCGCCAGCCTCTCCAGGGCCTGTTATCACCCAACACAACAGCAGGTGGCGCCATGCAGCCAACTAAGCTACCTGAGTGCGTTACCTAAGCCACTCAAGGACAGATAGAAGACAAGAGCCAATTTCCCACTCCCCAACCTTGCACACTTGCTGTAGTATAAATCCAGAATGATACCATCTTATAGTGCACAGGGATCTCTATAATGCAAGCTCATTAATGTAGTTCCCCTTCCCCTCGATATGGGACAGATGTGCACAACAAGCTGAGATTTTCCCCAGACACTTCACTCAAAATACGCTGGTTAAGATAAAGCATCAAACAAGTTTATTAACTGCAGAAAGATAGATTAAGTGATTATAAGTGATAACAAACAGATCAAAGCAGATTATTTAGCAAATAACCAAAACTCAGACTAAGCCTAACATACTAGATGGATAGAATTTGAATTAGCAATTTCTCACCCTGACTGATGGTACAAGCAGTCCCCCAAGTTTCCATACACAAGCTAGAAATCTCTTGATCCTGGGAGCAGCACTTCCCCCACATCCGTTTTTGTTTCTCAGGTGTTTCCAGAAGTTCTCTTGTGTGGAGAATGAGGCCAAGAGATGATGTCACACCCCACCTTATGTAGCTTTTCCATATGGTGGGAACCTTTTGTTCCAAACTCAGTTCCTAGTCCAGTTTGTGGAAAAATACAGGTACTAAAATGGAGTTTAGTGTCATGTGGTCTGGTCACAGGCCCTGCTGAGTCATAGTAGCCATGACTCATAGGCTGGCTGAAACATTCACAGGAAGGCTAAGCTCTTCCACAGTCCATTGTCTTTGTTGAGCCATCAGCACTGTCTGGCTTCTTCATTGTTGTACCTGAAAGGCTCATTGTGGGTGTTACCCAGAGTAAGCACATTTGAAATACAGATCCAGAGTCAATATCCATAACTTCAGATACGAACATGATATGTGCACACAAATAGGATAATCATATTCAGCAAATCAGAACTTTTCCAGTGACACCACACATGATGCATCTTCTACAAAATAGATCATAATTATGTCCTAATCATATTATAATCATACCACTATGATGAATATGGGGGTGTAGTGTCAGATAGGTCCTAATTTCAAGGCACAGGAGTTGGGAATGGAACTTCCCCTCTTTGTGGAACAGGAAATAACCCTCCAGCCAGGGCTGGGACAACTTCCCAGACTCTCAGTGATGGAGCCTGAATCTACTGACATTTCATTAATTACCACCAACCCCAATCTTTGTGGCAACTGTAAACTTTATCAGTGATGATTTTGTACTCTCTTCTAAGTCATGGATAAGAATGTTAAATAGCACAGGGCCAAGAAACAATCCCTGCAGGAACCTGCTAGAAAGAAATCCACTCGATCATGGTTCCCCATTTACTATCAGAGTTTTTAATCTATTTAATGTATGCCGTGTTTATTTTGTATCATTCTAGTTTTTTTTAGTAAAAATATTGTGCTAATCAAGTCATGTCCCTTACGGAAGTTTAGGTATATTACATCAATACTATTAGCTGCAACCAAACTTTTGATCTCATCCAATAAGGATATCCCGTTAGTTTGATAGGCTCTATTTTCTCTAAACCTTTGTTAATGGGCACTACAATTCTGACCTTCTAACTTCTATTCTTTATGATTGACTTCCCCTTTCTTCCATATATTTTATTTGGAGAGTGCTTGGATTCCTACCAGGGAGCCACTATCAGGGTCCAGAGACAGCCCCATCTCCTATATTAAGCTCTGGCTAGTAGCTATGTGATAAATGTGAAGACCCTGCTTCTGTCTGTCAGATGGGAGACACAAAGGTTCTCTCTTTCTACCCTCTGATGCCTCCTGGCTGCTGTAAGCAAGGTGGGGTGGGACTCTGTTAACATGTGCCTCCCGGAGCTTCCATTTCCCTGGTGCTGCTGTTCCGTGAATAGTGGGGTTGTGAGTGGGTCAGCAGGTACTGAGTATTGGACTCCTGCTCTTTCAGGGGCCGGTGACCTTCGAGGAGGTGTCTGTGTATTTCTCCAGGGAAGAGGGGACTCTGCTGGACCCCACTCAGAGAGCCCTCTACAGAGATGTCATGCAGGGGAACTATGAGACGATGGTCTTGCTGGGTAAGGATTCCTGTCCCTTCTGTTCTTGGAAGGGGAAATGAAGAGTGAAGGTTCATGCCACCCCCACAATGCCATCTGTACCCTGTCCTGTTTCAGCATCACCCCAATAGGCCAGTAACATACATACTACCAGAGACCCTCCTCTGCTGCAGAACACTTTGGGAACAGAGCACAGGAGCAGCATCACACAATGTCAAATATCTCCTCTTTACTCAAGTAAAACTGGGGTTAGGTCCAGCATAATGAACAGAAGCTTCCTACCCCCAGCCTTCTCTCAAACCCTGAGCCTTCTCTACCCAAACCAGAATGTGCTTGGGGTGTAACAAGCAGGCGGCTGGAGTCAGAGCTGCCAGTCCAGGGTTACTTATCATACAGACACTCAGTGCGTCCTTGAACGCTGGCTGGGAGTATCCAGACAGGGGAGCTCCAGCAGCAGAACACTGAATCTCACCCAGGATTACAGATGACACAACTCCTCGCTGATCTGGATTGCACCCCAGCATGTGAAAATGGCCTAGGTTGGTAGTGACATTTCTTGAGACATGGAGAGTCTTGCTCCCATATCACCAGGTGTAATAAAAATAACAGGAAAGGCCAAATATGGAAAACTGATTGTTCAGCTTGCTTTTGACCTGCATCATATTTTGCAATATATTCCAAATAAGGAAATTAACGTGCAACGTATGTGTTATTGTTTGTGGATTTAAGCTGTAAAAGGCTTGTGTGATTTTTAGCTCGGGAACAGTATTCCAATAGCTGTCGCCCCCTGCGTGCTTGTAACCAAGAAAAGAGCCTCAGGCTGAGCTGATTCAAATATTAATCCTGTGGTCGTTTTCCACAACAGCCTCAATAGGTCCCTGTGATGGAATGTAAGGCTACATCTAGACTACCCACCGTATCGGCGGGTTAAAATCGATTGCTCGGGGATCGATATGTCGCGTCTCATCTAGACGCCATATATCGATCCCTGAGCGCGCTTATATCGATTCCGGAACAACACCAACCCCAACGGAGTTGCTGATTTGACAGGGGGAGCCGCGGACATCGATCCCGCGCGGTGAGGATGGGTGAGTAATCCGATCTTAGATATTCGACTTCAGTTACGTTATTCACGTAGCTGAATTTGCGTATCTAAGATCGATTTCCCCCCGTAGTGTAGACCAGCCCTTAATGTCTTCACACCTTCCCCCTGCAGGAGAATGGCTGTTTGACCAGCTGTTTGCCTTGCTGTCTCTGAGGAACTGGTCTGTGGGTGTTCCCCAGAACTGTAACTTTTTCAGTAATATCATACTGTAAAATCTCACAATTTTACATACAGTGTTACTACACATTTTAACAGGAGGATAATATTCAGTAGGTTATGCATTTTCTAATGATACCTCACAAGCCATTTTCCACTAGCAGGGTCTTCTCTGTTCACAGAATTTCTGATAGTTTGATGTCTGCTGGCACTGGAGATCACTATTTTGGCATCTCTCTCTCTGTCTCAGTGAGCACCCGCTGTGGTTGTTGAAAGTCTGTGATGGGATCTATGGGATGCAACTGAACAGTGGGACCCCTGAGCCCTTTGTCCCACCACCTGGGCTCCCTCTCACACATGTGATGCTGAGACAAGCTGTGAATCTCTGGCAGATATTGCACTTACACAGACATCCGTAGGTAGGGACACAGCCAACTGAATTACATGAATGCTTCTGCAGCCACTCATAACACTAATGATAGAAAGTCGCCCCCCCTACAGCTCTGCAGCCTTGCACCCCTGGATCATACCATCTTGCCTTAATCAGAAGCCTGATCAGTGTGAGTTTATTACACAGGGTCCACCCCTCCCTCACTGTGAATAGTACATGAACCAGCCTTGTAATGGAGCTGAGATTTCCCAAGAACTTCAAGCAAAATACACCAGTTTAAGTAGAGCATAAAACAGATTTATTAACTACAGAAAGATGGAGTTTTAAGGATTATAAGTGGTAGGAATAAAAGATCAAAGTAAATTACCATGGAAATTAAAGATAAATTCACAATCTAAACTTTACACCTTATTACACTAGGGCGTAGTTCAGTTATGCACACAGGAAGGCTTAATGCTCGAGCTGCTGCACATGCTGGGCAGGCTTAAGGTCGGGCTCCCCATGGCAGGAGAGAAGAAGACTCGGCCCCTGGAGGGGCAGGCTGGGGCTTCCTGGATCCCATTTGCTCACAGCCAGCGCCCTGCCCCCACTCCCAAGTCATCCATGGCGCCCCCAGGTCGGCCAGAATGGAGCAGCAGTTTTCACTGCACTACGTCCACTTATGGCTTACAGGCAACTCCCAGACTCACCACAGTCCACCATCTCGGCCAGAAAGGAGCCCACTCAGCCTCACCATTGCTGCTTTTCCTTTCCCCCAGAACCCCGCTTCTCCTGGGCTGCAAGTAGCCATCCCTGGGATGCCAACAGGCAGCCACAGGGGTCTGTCTCCCAGCAGCCAACCGCACCTCCATGGGTTCAGCCCTCAGAAGGGCAGGTGGGGGTTTCCTGGATCCCAGTTGCTCACAGCCAGCCCAGCCTCCACCTCTAAAACCATCAGTCATGCCCCCAGGTTGGCCATAAAGGAGCCGCCATTCTCCACTTGGACTCAGCTTTGCTTGTTTTCCTTTCACCCAGAACCTCCCTTCTTCTCCTGGGCTGCAAGTAGCCACTCCTGGGAAGCCAAGAGGCAGGCACAGGATTCTACCTCCCAGCAGCCAACCACACCTCCCCAGGCTTTGCAGAATGAAGGGTGGTGCTCTACTAACCCCACTTAGCCGCACAGCTTCTTCCCTGCCTTCCTCAGCTCAACTTTCCTCTATTGCCCCATTCCTGCCTCACTTCCTCCTTTGGCCAGTCACGCAAAGGAGCCCAGCAGGAAGTGAGAGCCTCTATAGGCCAACCTCCAACAGCAGAGGTGGCCAAGCCACAAGCCTCCAAATGGTGACTGGCCTAACTACTCTAGGTTCTCCAGCCTGACACCAAGGTGCTTTCTCCACTGCTGTCAGCATCCTCTGTCATGCAGGGGTTGGAGTTATCCCAGGGACAGGCCAATAGGAGGAGTGCCCTTTCTGAATAACAAGGGGATCTGGGAAAAGGAAGCCAGCATGTTTCTGCCTGGTTTTGAACCAGGGACCTTTTGCGTGTTAGGCAAATGTGATAACCACTACACTACAGAAACTCCACCTACTGGGTTGTTGCTCACTCTGGCACAGACCGATGGACAAATCTAGAGAATGTGGTGGTAGCCCCTCGATAGGTCAGCTGGCAGGGCAGAGGACTGGAGCCAGCACTCAGGAAGTCGTCCTTACCTCGCCCGTGTGACTCCAGCTTGAGGGAGAGCTTCTTTTTCTTCTCCTTGCTGACAAAGAGCAAGAGAAGAATGAAAGGTCAGGTGGGCCAACTCGGTGCAGAAGCCCATGCTGTCTTTTCCTGCTGCATAGCCTGAAATGAGGGACTCGTGGCAGTTAAAGGAACTGCTGCACTCTCAGAAAACATCCCGCCCGTGCATAAAGGAGGATAGAAGAGCCTGTTAGTCTAGCACGCTCCCAACTGAACTGTTTCAGCAGCTGCTAGGTTTCTTTTTGGCCTGTTACTTTTCTGTCTGGGATGTTGTTGTCAGCTGTGGCACAGAAAAAGGACGTCATTGCGAGCTGCCCATGAAGATAAGATTAACTTTTGCCTTCCTTGCTCGGCTTTACTTGCTTCCTCACCCTATTCCTGCCTTAGTTCCTGTGTTACCTGAAGGCAACGGGGGCCCAGCAGTACGAAGAGGAAGTTAGACAGCTAGACCCTGGTGGCAAAAGTTCTACCACCGCTTGCCACCCCACTCTCTTCTCCCAGCTTCACATATTGACCGCCAGGGACTTGGTGCCCAGCAGCGCAACGGAAGGCAGTGGACAGAGCCACCCTCGCCTTGAAGCTCTGGCTCATTAAACCGTATCTTCAGTCGCTGATGGCCAATGAGAGACCAACAGCGCTTGCTATTTTAGCACTTGAAAATGCCATTGGTCAGTCACTGGATCTCTTTAATGCTGTTACATAACAAATGAAAATAGAATCTCAGTGTGACATTCTG
Organism: Gopherus flavomarginatus; assembly: GCF_025201925.1. Lineage (NCBI taxonomy): Eukaryota > Metazoa > Chordata > Testudines > Testudinidae > Gopherus > Gopherus flavomarginatus. Next base: position 53,295,138 of record NC_066622.1, on the reverse strand, counting down.
TACCTTTGGGGGAGTGTGCTGTAACCCCCATATTCCTCATTTTCATATAATCGTGATCTTATATACAGAGCATGCCTTGTAAGGTATCAGGGGAAAGGATATGATCTGCTGAAAGTCATTTCTCTACCCATAGATGTTTACCATTCATGCATATGAAGTTATGAGAATTGTGCAGTGTGGTTATCACTATGCTGTAAGGTGGGGGAGTCAGCCAAATATTAGCTCCCCAGTGACAACAGCAAGGAAAGTAACCAACACCCGGACAGGGTGTCAAACAACCCATCAACAGCCATTGTTCAGCAAGGGAGCTACAGTGCAATCACTTACCTGCAAGAGGACACCCCAGGGGAATTGCTCAGACTTGCTTGGAGAGACGCAGTGATGCTCACCTGACTCTGAAGGGGGAGCAAAGCCAAGAGGGAAGAAAGGACATGATAAAAGCAGAGACATTTGCCATGCTTTGTCTCTCTCGTCCACCTACATCTACAGACACCCCCACACCAAGCAACTGAAGCGCTGACGAAAGGGGAGAGCCTGGCTGAAAAGCCACCAGCCGGCCTGTGGTGAGAAGCATCTAAGTTTGTAAGGGCATTGAAAGGGTTAAGATCAGCTTAGAGTGCATTTTGCTTTTATTTCACAAAAACAACGAGGAGTCCGGTGACACCTTAAGAACTAACAGATTTATTTGGACACAAGCATTCGTGGGTAAAAAGCCCTCTTCTTCAGATGCATGGAGTGAAAATTGCAGATAGAGGCATAAATATATATTGGAACATGATGTAAAGGGAGTTACCATACAAGGGGAGAACCAGTGTTGAAGGCTAATTCAGTCAGGGTGGATGTGGCTCTCTCCAAGTAATTGACAGGGAGGTGTCAATACCAAGAGAGGGAAAATTGCTTTTGTAGTGAGCCAGTCACCCCCAGTCCCTCTTCAAGCTCAAATTAATGGTGTTAAGTTTGCAGATCAGTTGTAACTCTGCAATTTCTCTTTGAAGTCTGTTTTTGAAGTTTTTTGAATGGCTTCTTTTAAATGGCTACTTTGAATGGCTACGTTTAATTGTGTTATTGAATATGAACATGTAAACGTGTTATGGAAGTCCCATGTGGTCTAGTGGTTAGGATTCTTGGCTTTCACCCAGACAGCCTGGGTTCAATTCCCCACACAGGAACAATGCAGAGCTTCTCCTTGGAGGGGAGACAGGAAACAAAAAGAATGGGAAGGGATCCTGCCAGCAGCAGAGCTGGATAGAGTTGGGAGCAGTACTGGATTTGACATGGTGCCATAGTGCTAGGCCCAAGCTCTGAAGGGACCTGTAACAGTAACTTCCTCCCCTCTGCAGAAAGGGAGCCTCAGAGCAGCCTGGATTCAGTAGGGGAGCTGAGACCCCATAGGGCCCTGGGAGCTGTAGTTCCTTGACCAGCTCCCTGCCTTGGAGCAGAGAAGGAACATTTCCCAGCATTCCCTTGGCTGCTATCAACAGGAAAGGGAGGGGGGAAGCTGTGAGACTCCATGCGCTGCAGCTTGCTGTGGCTGGGGGCTGGCTGCTAGAAGGGGGTGCCACCTGTGAATAGGGAAGAGGTGTGACCAAGGAGTAGAAGGCTTTGGCCCAGGTAGCACCCTCAGAAGACTTCCCCAGACAGGCTTAGGGATGCTGGTGTGACCTCGCCTGGCAGCCCCCAAAGATGGAACTGGGTGGACTAACTGGACAGGGCCCCTCTCTATCTGAAGCTGGGCAAGGGAGGTATGTGGATCCCACCAGAAGGTAAAATGGTAAGTAAGGAAGGGGAGGCTCTACTGGACCTGGACAGCTTCAGATACAGGACAGGAGGATTTCCACTTCTGAGCCATGAAAATAGAAATTGACTTTTCCTTTCCAGATGTATCTAATATTCATAAAGGGAATCTAGCCCCTGCCTTCCAGATCTGAACACCTCAAAATCAGGAGTGCTCAAGCTCAATTTGGGCAGCTGTTACTTCATTTCTCCCAAATCAAATATGCTGATCCACTGTCATTTACTGTAGAAAAAGTAGGAGAAAATTGAGCAACAAACGTTGGGGTCTTCACAGTGCTAACGAGGGCTGGAATTGCTATTTTCAACAGCCATTACACTTTTTTTTTTAGTTTTGTTTGTTTAAAAGGAAGACAGTGATATTGCACTGGCAAATTCCCCATAGAAACAAAGAATGGAACAAAAGAATAATAAAGGCACCTCAACTTTCCTCATTTATGTAGGACAGTCTTATTAGATGGATCCAGACATCTTCCAATCACAGAAGCTGATAATTGTTCCACTTTACTGCAGTTCTGTAACCATGCAGGAACCTAGAGGAGGAAAGTGCCTAACTCCAGAGTCTGCAGCTGCCTAGGGCCAGTGCTGAGGATTTAGAGTCCCTAGTGCTGCCCTTGCAAGGTTCAAGCATGCTCAGCCTTGGCATTGCCTCCGCTCCTGCGGCTAGTAGCTGCAGCTGTCTAAGGCTGGCCTCTGGCAGTTGCCCCATGGCTGTAGCTAGAGAAACTACAAGTGGCTCTATGACTCCTGGGGCCATTAAGCTAGAGCACCTAAAGACACTGGAGTTAACCTCAAGGAACAGAGGTCACCAGTAGGAAAGGAATGTCGGGGGAGCAGGGAAGGCGGGAGCAGGTCAGGCTTGCAGAGGGAGCTTCCAGCTGGTTGGGAGCATGTCCAAAGTAGAAAGGAAACAAGTATGGGGAGAGGTGGTGGTGACCAGGTAGCAGACTAGCATGTAGATGGGAGCAGAGGGAGAGACGCTGGTGTCTTCAGATTCCCAAGGGCTAAGTCCTCACTTTGGGGAAATGGTGTTTGCAGGTGGCTTGCTCACATGGCAGGATGGGGGCTGAGGGAGGGATCTGTCAGAACTGATCAGGTGTCTGCTGGCTTTAGGACTTTGAGCTGAGACTAGGACCACATGCAGTGACTGGTGACATGGGGGGGTACTGGAGACATGGCTAGAGAAGGTCTGAATGAGGAAAGAGATAAATCTGTGGGGAGTTTCCTTGGTCACTATGAAAGTTCTGCTCACTGTGGACACTGGTAAACCCACATGGGTGTACAGCTCAATAAGAAAACCCGCGGGCTGAGGGAGCTGTGTATGGCAATGCATATAGTCATGGAGAGGTGTGTGATCAAAATGAAAAATGTCTCTGAGGTTCAGTACCGGGTATACGAAGGCACCAATGGCACTGCCCCACCAGGCCCACACTCGGAGCCCACAGTGACTACACTGGGGCCCACAAATATGTTTGGTGCCAGGGCCAACAAAAGGTTAATCCAGCCCTGACTGCCTGAGCACTATTTCAGCCTCACATTTTTGGGTGGAACTCCCACAGTGAGAGCTGCAGAGCACTCCCCCGCAACACACACGCACACACTCGTCCTGGTGTTGGGAGGGGAACAGGAGAAAGGACAAAAGAAGAGATGAAGAGAAAGGAGGGAGGGACAGGTGGATGGAGGAAAAGGTGAAACACAAAGGACAAACCCTAATGTCCCCATGATTCTAAGGGACAAAATCCCAGGTGCGGAATAAAATTCTGCCTCCTTAAGCTCATGTTTTCCATGCCTAGAATTCAACTCTCACCAGATGGATCAGACTGAACAGGTTTCACACCTCCAGGAGGCTCTTACCTTCTAAACAGGGACGGCTGTTTTCTAGTAAAATCACTACAAGGGAAGGAGAAAACTGGAAAGAGGTTTCTCCTGGCGCTCACGTCCGTGAACCCGAATACTCTCTCAGTCCTCAGACAGAGACCTGGAGAAGGAGACTTGCTGAAGCAAAGCCACAGGGGTCTCTGAGGTTTCCCTAGCCCCTGGCCCCTGACTGATGTCAGGATCTCTCTGTGAGGTCACCACCTGCTCACCAATAGTCTTTGACCAATAGTGTGAGGTCCTGCAAAAGGCCTTTGTGATGTCACTGCCACACCCCGCCCTTGCTGTGCCAATGTCCTGCCCCTGGCCAGGCACTTTGGAGCTTTGAGCTACTCCCTGTGGATCACCTCACTCAAGGAGCTTTTCTATAGAGCATCCTCAGATGTCTAAGCACACGAGTGCCATGGCAATGAACTGACACACATGGCACCAAGATGAGATCATTAGTAGACTAACCTATAGGAGAAGGACACCCCAGCATTAGTAGGGGAGAAATCCCTACTGAACATGCATTACACCTAGCAGCCCCTGCGTGGGGTCGGGCGGGGGCTGCGGAGGGGGGAGACCTGGGAAAGGGATGGATGGAAAATGTCTGTGCAGCCGGGACATGGCCGGGGGGCGAGGGGAGAAGAGCAGGTGACCCCTGAGGAGCGGGGAGAAAAAGGGAGGGCTGAGATCCCCTCGGAATTACCACTGCCCCCTCCGTGGAGACCCCCCTCCTCTCCTGTCCTGCCCCCTTTCTCCCTAGAGAGCAACAAGCAACATCCAGGCTGACACCCCCTTCCCTCAAACCCCTGAGAAGTTCCCTGTTCCCCTCCCCCCATTGTGCCCCATTTTCTCTCCCCTTTGCCAATGGCCAGTTCAGATCTCAGGTTTGGGGTGTTTCCCCCCATTTTCACCTGCAGTGATTTGTCCTTGTGTAGGTGGGAAATGGTTCCCCCGAGTGATTTCTGAACTGGGCAGAGGCTGGGGGGGGCCTGAGACAGGGACACCTCTGGGCTGGGCTGGGGGGGCCACTCTCTGCTGGCAACAGGGCGTGGGAAGGGCCAGGAAGGGGAGGGGGGAGCAAGTGTCCCCCATAGAGAGGGTCCAGCCCCAGGCTGCTACCAGTAGCACATTCCTATCCTGGCCGGGGGGGGGGGCTTTCTCCAGCTGGGACCTGCCCCCTAGGCAGCCCCAGGCTCTGACCGCACCAGCCCCGCCTGGAGCCCCCAGTGAGTGAGAGACCCCGGAGGGGGAGGGGGAGGGAGCACTGGGCCCTGACAGGAAAGTGACTCTCTCCCCTCAGATCTTGGTGTTTTCCTCTCATGTTATCAAATATGCAGTTTGTGACACAATTTCTTTGCAAATCTCAAAGATTCAAATAAAATAACCTAAACATTTGCCCCACTTCTCTCTAGTTGTCTATTTCTAATTGAATATGCCCTGAGATTTTCCTGTCTCTAATTATAAAATAATAAGAAAATCTCAGATTTACACCTTTTCTCAGATTATTGAACACAAAATGTTTGCAAATGTTGCCCATTTCCTCTTTATTCATTTATCAAGTATTCATGTGAAACACTCAGATTTTACCTCCTATCAACAACTGATATAAAATCCCTCTGATTTTCCACTTTCCTCTCTATAATTTGCAAAATGGATCCAAAATCTCTGATTTCCACCCTTTGTCTTTCATTTCTGAACACTGATCTGAAAGCTCAGGTTTTCCCTCTGTGTCATTATCAAATGTCAATTAACAATCCTCTCAAGTTTTGTGCTGTTCCTTATGTTTCTAAATCCCAAAACTTCTTCCTTCGGGGGAACCTGTTGCCCTGAGTCGCTCTCCATTCTGGATGTTGCAGGGGATTAAATTTCCCAGTGATTGTCTTTCCCCTCTCCTTTGAGGATCATTTGTTCCCTCTTTTAGCTCTGTTAGATATTTGCCAAAGAAAGAGACCAGCCTGATATTTAATACACATCAAAGCCAGAGGCCTCCCCCTGTTTGGGGATCAGTGGTTCGCAGCTGGTAGTGGGAGAGTTGGCTGGCCCCTTTTCTTTTCTCCAGCTGGCACAGGATGAGGGGGTCACTCTGAGTGCAGCATGTCTTGAGAAGTATCCCAAACCACAAGACAAATGGTCTCTGTGAAGGGTTGCTTCCCACAGTGCTAAGATGTAGCCACCTCTGGCAGGATCCATGGTGGCTACTATTTGCTAGTGACAGGCCACGGAAATTTCTTACCTATTTTGCCCCTCCATGCCAGGCCTGCACAACATACGGCCCACGGGCAACGTGCGGCCCGTGAAGTCTCACTGTGCGTCCCGCAGCCGGGAATCAAAGGGCTCTGGGCTGCCCGTAGCCGCGGGGAATCCAAACCCCTTTAAAGTTCAGCCGCGGCCGGGATTCAAAAGGTTCTGAGCTGCCCGCAGCCGCAGGGAGCCCAGAGCTCTTTAAATCTCAGCCGCGGCCAGGATTTATAGGGCTCTGGGCAGGCGGGCGGGGAGCTCAGAGCTCTTTAAATCCCAGCCACCAGGGCCGGCTTTAGGCCAATTTAACCAATTCCCTTGAATCGGCCTCGCTCCTAAGAGGACCCCGCACCCAAGCCCCAGTACCAGCAAAAGCCAGTGCGCTGTACCAGGGTGGCCCAGTTTCCCCAGGGGGCAATTTAAAAGGCCTGGGGCTCCCAGCAGGGGCTGGAACCCCAGGCCCTTTAAATTGCCACTAGAGCCCTGCTGCTGGAGCCCTGGGGTATGGCTGCGGGGCTCTGGGGGCTATTTAAAAAGTCCAGGACTCCCATTGCTTCTACCTCCCCGGCCCTTTAAATAGCCACTGGAGCCCCGCCGCTTCCCCAGGGTTCCCGCGGCTATTTACAGAGCTGGGGCAGTGGAAGCAGGGGCGCCCCGGGCCCTTGAAATAGCCCCCAAGCCCCAGGCTGCTGCTGCTACCCTAGTGGGAGAGGGGGGAGGAGGAGGAGGAGGAGGAGGAGAAGGAGGCACTCACCATAGAGGATGGGCTGTACCCCCTGTACCTGCACCCCCTGCCCTGCCTGCAGCCAGCCCGTCCCCAGCCAGCCCCTGCTGCACCCCCTGCCCGCACCAGCCCCGCACCTCCTGCCCTGCTTGCACCAGTTCCTGCCTGCAGCCTGCCCATCTCCAGCCAGCCCCACACCCCCTGCCTTGCCTTCAGCCCTGCACCAACCCCTGTCTCCAGCCAGCCCTGCACCCCCTTCCCTGTCTCCAGCCAGCCCCTGCCACACTGCCTGCCCTGCCCGCACCAGCCCTGCACCCCCTGCCCTGTCTCCAGCCAACCCCTGCCATACTGCCTGCCCTGCCCGCACCAGCCCTGCACCCCCTGCCCTGTCTCCAGCCAACCCCGTACCCCCTGCCTTGCCTTCAGCCCTGCACCAACCCGTCTCCAGCCAACCCCTGCCGCACCCCGCTGCCTGAAGCCAGCCAGTCCCGCACTCCTTTGTCTCCAGCCCTGCCAACCCATGCCGCACCCTCCCTGTGGCCCTGCCTGAAGCCAGCCAGCCCACCCCACACCTCTTGTCTCCAGCCTGCCCCACACCCCTTGCCCAGCCTGCAGCCAGACCCTACCTCTCGCATCCTCCCCTCTCCCCACCTCCAGCCAGCCCCATGTTCACTGGTGCCCTGCAGTTCCGAGGGAAGTAACCCTGCACACCTGCTTCAATGAGATGGGCAGGGAGCAGCTGGGACCCACACATGTGCACCCTAGCACACCCTAAGGGAGTGGCAGAGCTCATTTCTAGTTCAGACCCATCTTTTTAAAAAAGAACTTTTAGGTAGGGTTAACATACATCTGTACTTTCCCGGACATGTCAGGCTTTTTGGTTCTTAAATCGCCATCTGGGAGGAAAATACGGACGTATGGTAACCCTACTGGTACAAAAAATACATACTGTGGCAGAACTTTTTATAGGGAACCGGTTGTTAAGAACTGAAAGGCTTTTTTTTTCCCCAATCATCCCTGCGGGGCCCCGCCAAAAATGTTCAAATTGGGCCCCGCACTTCCTAAAGCCGGCCTGCCAGCCACGGCCGGGATTCAAAGGGCTCTGGGCTGCTCGCAGAGATTCCCGGCCGCAGCTGAGGTTTAAAGGTCTCAGGGCTCCCCACCGCCACGGGCAGCCCAGAGCCCTTTGAATCCCGGCAGCAGCTGAGATTTAAAGGGCTCAGGGATCCCTGTGGCTGCAGGCAGCACAGAGCCCTTTGAATCCTGGCGGCAGCTCCAGGGGATGGAGTGAGGCTGGGATTTCAAGGGCTCAGGCTCCCCTCAGCAGCAGGAGCTCTGGGACCTTTAAATCCCTGCCCCAGCCCTGAAAAGCTCCGGGTTCCCCAGTCGTCAGAGCCCCAGGCCCTTTAATTTGACCCTGAGGGCTCCCAGCCACCTCTTTGGCTGGGAGTCCCTGGTTGATTTAACATCAAGTAACACCTCCCCACCACCAACCTTCCTTTTTGACCCACAGCTGTTTTGGTGAGGCGGCGCTGGGGAAGGAGGGTTTGTTTCTGCAGGGCTGGGCGGGGTGTTTCCGCCAGGCTGGGAGGTCCTGAGTGGGGGGTGTTTCCGCAGGGCCGGGGGGTTTCGGTCCTCAGCTGTTTTCTTTGGAGTATTGTGGCCCTCGCTGTTTTACTCAAAGTACTGTACAGGAACTTTTCAGGGGGATTAAGGCAAAATGCCACATTTATTAGTAATACAGGTATCAATTAATACTCTATGATATGCACATGAGATATATATCACAGTCATGCATTCACGCACACACACAGACATAAACACACTCCGTCTTGCTGTTGTTACCAACTAGTTGCTCCCCTTAACTGCACTGGCCAGGTGAGTTAGATGGGGGAGGGGTGGAGCCGGGCTTCTACCGATCCAAATCGATGGTCCGATGGTGACAAGACGAGATCCGGGGTCCTTCTGCAAGACACCTCGCATTTATAGCAGCTTCCCTCTTATGCAAATCTAGACCAGATTCAAAATCTGGGTCTGCGTCCGTTGGTCTTTGTGCTGCTTTTCTCTGGGTGTTGTCCCAATGCTGCTCAAAGAGGGTGTTTTCTAAAGAAGGTGCTTGCTTCTAATCCCTGAGGCCATCAATATGTCTGCTCTTCTTTATTGGGCCCACTTGACAAGTTGTATTGTCCTTTGCTCTGGCTCCCATTCCCTCTTCAACTGTTGTAGCTGTCTGGAGGTGGGTGTCTTCCAAGCCTCACTCATTCACACCTCATTCAGTCAATAGAGCAATTGATTACAGAGTGCGGGGGAAGATCTTATTCTACTTCTAGCAAAAAGGCACATGTTTTCTTTTACTTTAACTATACTATCCTTAGGGGCTATAACATTTGATACAAAGTTTTCTACCAATTTTCTATATAGGGATCTAATACAAAGTTGTATGAAAATAGAGAGGCACAATGCCAAGTCATATGAATTACAAAATAACATCATGCCGGATGCAATGTCATAAAGATAAAGATACTTAATACAAAATAACACAATGCAACGTTATAAAGATTTATAGAGATAGTTAATACAGAGATTTCTCTACATCACCACTTTACGAGTTGTGCAGGCCTGCTGACGGCATTCGCGGGGCTTCTTGCTCGTGTGGATTCTCTGATGCTGAATAAGGTGAGAGCTGCGATTGAAGGTTTTCCCGCACTCACTGCATTCATAGGACCCCTCCTGTGTGTGGATTCTCTGATGCCGAATAAGGTGTGAGCTGCGACTGAAAGTTTTCCCGCACTCATTGCATTCACAGGGCCTCTCCCCTGTGTGGATTCTCTGATGTTGAGAAAGGCCTGATCTGTAAGTGAAGTTTTTCCCACACTCAGCACATGTATTTTTTTTGCTTTTCCCTGCAGATTTCCTGCTGTATTCTGGTTTCCTTATGGCCCTTCTGAGTTCCCTGACAGGAAATAAATTTATCCATTTTCTCCCCTGGCTGGTTTCCCTGCTCTTTTTTCTGGTCTGTGCTGAACCTCACACGTCATTGCATCACCTGCTGTGATAGAGACAGAAACCTCAAACAGGGATGGAAAGGGGAAGGCCAAACCAAAACAAGTGCTGGAGAGAGGACAAATAAAAATCAGGAACTCAGCTCCCCCCAACAGGAGAGAGGAGGGGATCAATTCAGCCTTCACATCCCATCCAACTTCACAGGGGGAAGGGAGAAAGCTACTGCCCGGTGTCTGCTAGCATCTATAGGAAGCCTTGAGCTATATTTACCCTGCGGATGCGACCCCTGCTATGGACAATAATGAACTGAGAGACTTCCCAAGAGCTTTGTAGGGCATCCTAGATGTTTCCTTCAGGCACTTACAGATTCTGAGTTGGTTTAATGTTTCCTCATCTGTGCGGGGAGATCTCAGGATCTCTCTTTCCTCTGAACCCTGGAGCTCTGGGACCCATGGCTCTTCCCCTTGTTCCAGCTGGGAGATCATATCACGTTGGAAAACCAGAAACTCCGCTCAGATGAAAGAAAACAAAGGAGTTCAGTTGATTTCATACAACTTGATCATCAAAAACATTCTGTTAATTTATCTTCAGTGCTTAGTGTGACCTAGTGTGCCTGGGGCAGTCCTCACTGAAAATGCCAAGGTCAGAGCAGGCTGAAAAAGGGAGAGCAGATGCTCCCCATACTGGTGGTTAACACTGAAGTTAAACTCACTGACCAGTCACAAACTGTGCTTCTGATCCCACACACTGGTTAACGAGACTCTGAAAAAAGAAATCACACGGCCCCCTTTATTGCATGACAGTTCTCTGACTCCTAATCAGCAACTAGGTCCCGTACAGTGAGAGGTTATTTAAAAACTCTGCTCACTGTGATACAGCATGGCCAGAGGGCAGCAGGAGAGTGATCCTAATTGGATCCAGGAAGTGGGTGGGTAGAAGGTTAGCCACATTACCCAGGTTTGGATCTCATCCAAAATACCATGCTGCCAGCCAATCCTTTAGCAGTTAAACTAAATGTTTAGAAGAAAGAACAAATGAAAGAATGAAGTTAAATTCCATCCTTCCAGACAATTCTTTAGCATCTAAACTAAAGGTTTAAAAGAAAGAAAGACAGAAAGAATTTAAATGGAAAAGCAGTCAGATACATTCCAAAATGGATATATCAGGTTCTTAGCAGTATTGGTGAGTTGCTGGCTTGAAAGTCTGTCTGGAACGCATCCACAGCTTGGATGGGTCATTCAGTCCTTTGTTCCAGGGTTCAGTTTGTAGAGAAGTTGCTCCAGAGGTAGGAAGGGGGATTGAAGACAAGATGGAGATGATGCAGCTGCGCTTTATATTCCTTTTGCCATGTGGCTTGTACTTCCTGTGTCCCAAACACAAGCTTCACAGCACATGGCATGGAAAAGCTTTGGAGGTTTCATTACACAGGCAAACCCCGGCATGTCTTGCTGACTCAATAGGTGTATCCCCTTGGTCCATAGGTTCATTGTACAGCTGATGACCCTCAATGGGCCATCAAACATGCTAGGCAATGTTGATGCCAATATGTCTGGGGGTGTCACCCAGAAAAACTGCACAAGTCTGGAAATACAGATATACCTTACATATCTGTAACTCACAATACAAAGGTGATAGAAACATAGAAATAAAATTATCATACTTGGCAAATCATAACATTTTCACTGACACTTTACATGGCATACCTAGCATGATTCATTGCAATTTTATCAGATTATATTATTTTATTATTAATACCAAAGTGTCTCACAATTTCATGCAGTCTCACACTTGCTAAACTAGTGAATTCCCAGGACCAGTTCCCCAGGTCCTTGAAGATGCCAAACATTGTGCTTAGGAGGGATTGAAATACCCACATATCTGCTGGGAACACACACACAGACACTGTGTCAATCTGTACCCCTGTGTTCACTCTTCTAGAAAATTATGATCAATTTTGTACCCAGTATGGCTTGTGAGGTATCATTAGAAAACGCATAACCTACTGAATATTATCCTCCTGTTAAAATGTGTAGTAACACTGTATGTAAAATTGTGAGATTTTACAGTATGATATTACTGAAAAAGTTACAGTTCTGGGGAACACCCACAGACCAGTTCCTCAGAGACAGCAAGGCAAACAGCTGGTCAAACAGCCATTCTCCTGCAGGGGGAAGGTGTGAAGACATTAAGGGCTGGTCTACACTACGGGGGGAAATCGATCTTAGATACGCAAATTCAGCTACGTGAATAACGTAACTGAAGTCGAATATCTAAGATCGGATTACTCACCCATCCTCACCGCGCGGGATCGATGTCCGCGGCTCCCCCTGTCAAATCAGCAACTCCGTTGGGGTTGGTGTTGTTCCGGAATCGATATAAGCGCGCTCGGGGATCGATATATGGCGTCTAGATGAGACGCGATATATCGATCCCCGAGCAATCGATTTTAACCCGCCGATACGGTGGGTAGTCTAGATGTAGCCTTACATTCCATCACAGGGACCTATTGAGGCTGTTGTGGAAAACGACCACAGGATTAATATTTGAATCAGCTCAGCCTGAGGCTCTTTTCTTGGTTACAAGCACGCAGGGGGCGACAGCTATTGGAATACTGTTCCCGAGCTAAAAATCACACAAGCCTTTTACAGCTTAAAACCACAAACAATGACACATACGTTGCACGTTAATTTCCTTATTTGGAATATATTGCAAAATATGATGCAGGTCAAAAGCAAGCTGAACAATCAGTTTTCCATATTTGGCCTTTCCTGTTATTTTTATTACACCTGGTGATATGGGAGCAAGACTCTCCATGTCTCAAGAAATGTCACTACCAACCTAGGCCATTTTCACATGCTGGGGTGCAATCCAGATCAGCGAGGAGTTGTGTCATCTGTAATCCTGGGTGAGATTCAGTGTTCTGCTGCTGGAGCTCCCCTGTCTGGATACTCCCAGCCAGCGTTCAAGGACGCACTGAGTGTCTGTATGATAAGTAACCCTGGACTGGCAGCTCTGACTCCAGCCGCCTGCTTGTTACACCCCAAGCACATTCTGGTTTGGGTAGAGAAGGCTCAGGGTTTGAGAGAAGGCTGGGGGTAGGAAGCTTCTGTTCATTATGCTGGACCTAACCCCAGTTTTACTTGAGTAAAGAGGAGATATTTGACATTGTGTGATGCTGCTCCTGTGCTCTGTTCCCAAAGTGTTCTGCAGCAGAGGAGGGTCTCTGGTAGTATGTATGTTACTGGCCTATTGGGGTGATGCTGAAACAGGACAGGGTACAGATGGCATTGTGGGGGTGGCATGAACCTTCACTCTTCATTTCCCCTTCCAAGAACAGAAGGGACAGGAATCCTTACCCAGCAAGACCATCGTCTCATAGTTCCCCTGCATGACATCTCTGTAGAGGGCTCTCTGAGTGGGGTCCAGCAGAGTCCCCTCTTCCCTGGAGAAATACACAGACACCTCCTCGAAGGTCACCGGCCCCTGAAAGAGCAGGAGTCCAATACTCAGTACCTGCTGACCCACTCACAACCCCACTATTCACGGAACAGCAGCACCAGGGAAATGGAAGCTCCGGGAGGCACATGTTAACAGAGTCCCACCCCACCTTGCTTACAGCAGCCAGGAGGCATCAGAGGGTAGAAAGAGAGAACCTTTGTGTCTCCCATCTGACAGACAGAAGCAGGGTCTTCACATTTATCACATAGCTACTAGCCAGAGCTTAATATAGGAGATGGGGCTGTCTCTGGACCCTGATAGTGGCTCCCTGGTAGGAATCCAAGCACTCTCCAAATAAAATATATGGAAGAAAGGGGAAGTCAATCATAAAGAATAGAAGTTAGAAGGTCAGAATTGTAGTGCCCATTAACAAAGGTTTAGAGAAAATAGAGCCTATCAAACTAACGGGATATCCTTATTGGATGAGATCAAAAGTTTGGTTGCAGCTAATAGTATTGATGTAATATACCTAAACTTCCGTAAGGGACATGACTTGATTAGCACAATATTTTTACTAAAAAAACTAGAATGATACAAAATAAACACGGCATACATTAAATAGATTAAAAACTCTGATAGTAAATGGGGAACCATGATCGAGTGGATTTCTTTCTAGCAGGTTCCTGCAGGGATTGGTTCTTGGCCCTGTGCTATTTAACATTCTTATCCATGACTTAGAAGAGAGTACAAAATCATCACTGATAAAGTTTACAGTTGCCACAAAGATTGGGGTTGGTGGTAATTAATGAAATGTCAGTAGATTCAGGCTCCATCACTGAGAGTCTGGGAAGTTGTCCCAGCCCTGGCTGGAGGGTTATTTCCTGTTCCACAAAGAGGGGAAGTTCCATTCCCAACTCCTGTGCCTTGAAATTAGGACCTATCTGACACTACACCCCCATATTCATCATAGTGGTATGATTATAATATGATTAGGACATAATTATGATCTATTTTGTAGAAGATGCATCATGTGTGGTGTCACTGGAAAAGTTCTGATTTGCTGAATATGATTATCCTATTTGTGTGCACATATCATGTTCGTATCTGAAGTTATGGATATTGACTCTGGATCTGTATTTCAAATGTGCTTACTCTGGGTAACACCCACAATGAGCCTTTCAGGTACAACAATGAAGAAGCCAGACAGTGCTGATGGCTCAACAAAGACAATGGACTGTGGAAGAGCTTAGCCTTCCTGTGAATGTTTCAGCAGCCTATTGAGTCATGGCTACTATGACTCAGCAGGGCCTGTGACCAGACCACATGACACTAAACTCCATTTTAGTACCTGTATTTTTCCACAAACTGGACTAGGAACTGAGTTTGGAACAAAAGGTTCCCACCATATGGAAAAGCTACATAAGGTGGGGTGTGACATCATCTCTTGGCCTCATTTCTCCACACAAGAGAACTTCTGGAAACACTGAGAAACAAAAACGGATGTGGGGGAAGTGCCTGCTCCCAGGATCAAGAGATTTCTAGCTTGTGTATGGAAACTTGGGGGACTGCTTGTACCATCAGTCAGGGTGAGAATTGCTAATTCAAATTCTATCCATCTAGTATGTTAGGCTTAGTCTGAGTTTTGGTTATTTGCTAAATAATCTGCTTTGATCTGTTTGTTATCACTTATAATCACTTAATCTATCTTTCTGCAGTTAATAAACTTGTTTGATGCTTATCTTAACCAGCGTATTTTGAGTGAAGTGTCTGGGGAAAATCTCAGCTTGTTGTGCACATCTGTCCCATATCGAGGGGAAGGGGAACTACATTAATGAGCTTGCATTATAGAGATCCCTGTGCACTATAAGATGGTATCATTCTGGATTTATACTACAGCAAGTGTGCAAGGTTGGGGAGTGGGAAATTGGCTCTTGTCTTCTATCTGTCCTTGAGTGGCTTAGGTAACGCACTCAGGTAGCTTAGTTGGCTGCATGGCGCCACCTGCTGTTGTGTTGGGTGATAACAGGCCCTGGAGAGGCTGGCGAAATCTCCAGCAAAGCAGTGTGAGAAGGGCCAGCCCAGCGTGAGGGTTAGAGGACACAGCAGTTCCCAGAAGCTCCACAACTGCCTCCTGGGGGTGACAACCCATCACGCTCCTACACTACACAAGTCTCAGCAGGTTTGTCACATGCTGTCCCTCCCTTTCTCCACCCGAGATATTTCCTGCTTCCACCACCTCTAGCAATTCCCACCCTCTTATGCATTTACTGCTCCTCAACCTCCAAGCAGAGCCCGCCACCCTGATAATCTCTTACCTGAGCCAGCTCCATTGCAGCCATTTCCTTGCCCCTGGGAGGACGAGATGATCTGCAGCGAAACATGGATGTTATTCTCTGGCCTGCCGGGGTGAAAAGGCAAGGTGTGAGAATTCAGACTAGGCTTTTGTCCATTCCGC